>NC_133104.1:11582763-11882763 GCF_022965805.1 Primulina eburnea | reverse complement strand
TTTGCAAACCTAAGGCAAGGGCAATTGAACATTGAGGAGTACGTTGCTAAATTTTCTTCCTTGCTTCGCTTTGCACCTCACGTTTCAGGTAGTGATGAGGCCATGGCAGATCAGTTTATAAATGGCCTGAATCCAGATATCTTTACGTTGGTAAATACGGGGAGACCCAACAAGTTCTCGGATGCATTGAATCGGGCCAAAGGAGCTGAAGCAGGGTTGCTGAGACAACGGAGTGTTCCGTATGTGGCTCCGAGTCCAAGACCGCCATTACCTCCAGTACAACCTCCTCCTCGATTCGAAAGTGGTGGTAGCAACAGCGGACGCAAAGATCAGTTGAAAGCAAAGGGTAAACAGTTTAAGAGGGCAGGGAGCAGTTCTTCGAGCTCCAGCGGGTCCAGACAGAGAGGCTTTGGCCAGAGTCTAGAGGTGGCAAGTGGATATTGCAGTACTTGTGGAGGTAAGCATGCCACAGAACAGTGTCAAGGTGTAGTGGGCAGGTGTAACATATGCAAGCAACCGGGGCATTATGCCAAGGTCTGTCCTCAGAGAAGTGGTGCATCGAGATTCCAGGCTGCAGGATCGTCTGCCTCCGTGACTCAGCCTTAGAGGCAAGCTTCATCAGTTCACTCTTTTCAGCCTCCACCGGCACAGACTCAACCCAGAGGCCGAGGTAGTCAGACTGTGACTCAACCTCCGAGGCAACAGGCCCAAGTGTTTGCGTTGACAGAGGAGCAAGCACAGGATGCACCAGATGATGTTATAGCAGGTAACTGTCTCCTTTATGGTTATCTTGCTTATATCTTGATAGATACAGGTGCATCACATACATTCATTTCGGAGCGATTTGCATTACTGCATTCATTGCCTGTTGAATCTTTGTTAGATGTTGTGTCTATAAATTCTCCGTTGGGAAGTGGATTGATATCTGTAACTACGGTTAGACATTGCATTCTACAGTTTGAGGGGCATGAGATTGACCTAGATTGTATAGTGTTGGGTCTAGCTGATTTTGACTGTATAGTCGGTATTGATATGCTAACAAAGTACAGAGCTACCGTGGATTGTTTTCACAAGATTGTCAGATTCAGACCCGAGATGACAGACGAGTGGAAATTCTACGGGAAGGGTTCCAGATCTCGGATTCCCTTGATTTCGGCTCTAACTATGAACAGATTTTTGCAGAAAGGAGCAGATGGTTTCTTTATTTATGTTGTAGACATGCAGAAGTCGAGCCCGACATTGGCAGATATACCAGTAGTGCGGGAATTTCCAGATATTTTTCCAGATGAAATCCCAGGATTACCTCCGGTTCGTGAGGTAGATTTCAGTATTGATCTTACACCAGGTACCGTCCCTATTTCGAGAGCTCCGTATAGGATGGCACCCATCGAACTAAAAGAATTGAAAGCACAATTAGAAGATCTTCTGGCCAAGGGATATATCAGACCTAGTGTATCTCCTTGGGGCGCTCCGGTGCTGTTTGTGCGGAAGAAAGACGGTTCGATGCGATTGTGTATTGATTACAGGCAACTGAACAAGGCAACGATCAAGAATAAATATCCTTTGCCTAGGATCGATGACCTATTTGATCAGTTGCAGGGATCCTCTGTGTATTCTAAGATTGATTTGCGATCCGGATATCATCAGCTTCGAGTTCGAGATGTAGATATACCGAAGATAGCATTTCGAACCAAGTATGGACATTACGAATTTATTGTCATGCCTTTTGGTTTAACAAATGCTCCTGCGGTATTTATGGGCTTGATGAACCAAGTGTTTCAGAAATATTTGGATGAATTTGTGATTGTCTTCATTGATGATATTTTGGTGTATTCGAAGAATAGAAATGAGCATGCAGAGCATCTCAGAATTGTTTTGCAGACATTGAGAAATGAGCAACTGTATGCGAAATTGTCAAAGTGTGAGTTTTGGCTGAACCGAGTTGTATTCTTGGGGCATATCATTTCTTGAGATGGTATTTCTGTTGATCCAAGTAAAGTGGAAGCTGTGATCAATTGGTCAAGACCGACTTCGGTACCAGAAATACGCAGTTTCATGGGTCTGGCAGGATACTACAGAAGATTTATCAAAGATTTCTCCAGTATTGCAAAGCCAATAACTCAATTGACGCAAAAGAATGCACCATTTGTTTGGTCAGAGGAGTGTGAGTCTAGCTTTCTAGAGTTGAAGAAAAGGCTGACCAGTGCTCCAGTACTGACGATACCTTCAGGTACGGGTGATTTCGTTGTATATTGCGATGCCTCTCATAGAGGTTCTGGATGTGTTCTTATGCAGCGAGGCCATGTGATCGCATACGCCTCGAGACAATTGAAGCCACATGAAGTTCGATACCCCATTCATGATCTGGAATTGGCGGCTATCGTATTTGCATTAAAGATTTGGCGTCATTATCTCAATGGCGAGAAATTTGAGATCTTCTCCGATCACAAGAGTCTGAAGTACCTATTTTCTCAATCAGAACTGAACATGAGGCAGCGTAGATGGCTTGATCTACTAAAAGATTTTGACTGTGAAATCAAATATTATCCAGGAAAGTCAAATGCAGCAGCAGATGCCTTGAGTCGTAAGGTATGTTCTTTGTCCTTATCGACGATAGGTGTTAACAAGTTAGTTGAAAATTGCTGTACATCTGGATTAGAGTTTGATACAGATAGTAAGCCACTACGACTTTTTACGATCCAAGTTGAGCCCAATTTGATTATGAGGATCAAGGAAGCACAAAGAACTGATCAGAATGTGCAAAGATCAATCCAAATGGTCAGATCAGGGCATGTATCAGAATATCAGGTACGAGATCATGTGTTGTACGTGAATAACCGTCTAGTTGTGCCAGATGTTGCAGATTTGAGACAGCAGATTCTGACAGAGGCACATTGTAGTCGGTTCAGCATTCATCCGGGTGGCAGGAAGATGTACAACGACTTGAAGACACAGTTCTGGTGGAAGCAAATGAAGTCGGACATTGCCGAATTTGTGTCTATGTGTTTGAACTGCCAACAGGTGAAAGCTGAGAGGAAGAAGCCTGGTGGATTACTTCAAAGTTTAGCCATTCCAGAATGGAAATGGGATCACATTTCCATGGATTTCGTGACGAATTTACCCCGATCTTCCCGAAGCTGTGATGCGATTTGGGTCGTTATCGACAGATTGACCAAATCAGCTTGTTTCATCCCGTACCGAATGACTTACAGACACGATCAGATGGCGGAGATATATGTTCGAGAGGTAGTCAGATTACATGGAGTGCTGAAGTCCATCGTATCAGATCGTGATCAACGATTCACTTCACACTTCTGGCATAGTTTACAGCAGGCCTTAGGTACGACATTACACCTGAGTACTGCTTACCATCCTCAGACAGACGGACAGTCAGAGCGGACTATCCAGACTTTAGAGGATGTGTTGAGAGCCGTCGTGCTAGATTTTGGCATTGGTTGGCAAGATTCCCTACCTCTTTGCGAATTCTCTTACAATAATAGCTATCAGACGAGTATCGAGATGGCACCGTTTGAAGCTTTGTATGGCAAGAAGTGCAGATCTCCGCTATACTGGGATGACGTTTCAGAGGTACCAGAACTTGGGCCAGATATGATTTGTGACATGACAGAGAAGGTGAAACTCATTCAGAAGAGGATGAAGACAGCACAAGATCGACAAGCAAAGTATGCCAATATCAGACGTAGACCGTTAGTATTTGAGGCGGGAGATAGAGTATTCTTAAAGATTTCTCCATTCAGAGGCGTTGTTCGATTTGGCAAACGTGGGAAACTATCTCCTCGATACATTGGTCCTTACGAGATTCTTGAAAAGATTGGCGATCGAGCTTATCGACTTGCACTTCCTCCTTCTCTATCCGGGATACATGATGTCTTTCATGTATCGATGTTGCGTAAGTATATGCCAGATATTTCTCATGTCATTCAGCCTGACGAAGCTGAGCTTGATTAGACCTTGAGCTATGTGGAACAACCGATACAGATTCTTGATCGGAAAGAAAAGAAGCTCAGAACGAAGAATATTCCACTCGTGAAAGTTCAGTGGAGTCGTCATGGCATTGAGGAAGCGACATGGGAGACAGAAGCCGACATGCAACAAAAACACCCCGAGTTATTTCAATAATGTAAGTATTGATCTAACTTTGATGTTTTTACATTTGATGCTTACATTGATAGAATGATGTGCGATTTCGAGGACGAAATCATTTCTTAGAGGGGGAGAAATGTAAGGCTCGAAGATTTAGTTATCATAATCAGATGGATTTGTTGATAATTAAGATACTTGTAGATGTATTTCATTGGACTAGAAAAGAAAGGGAAATGTATAATAAAGATGTGAAAGATAGTCAAAAGAATAAGTAAGGCCGAATCTATGGCGCATATGCGCGAAGGAATGCGCGCATATGCATGAGAATTCCAGTAGCATTGGCGCATATGCGCGGAAAGAGTGGCGCATATGCGCGACATGTACAGCAGCCTTGGCGCATATGCGCGAGAGTATTGGCGCATATGCGCGGAGCGTCCAGAACCATTGGCGCATATGCGCGAGTTTAGTGGCGCATATGCGCGAGTGCTAAATCTGCCGAGACAGTAGGTTCGGCGCATATGCGCGAGTAATGCCGCGCATATGCGCGAGACGTGTATTGCAAAGAACAAGCCATGTGTTCGAAACATGCAAAGTATATATATGATTTGCCTCGATTTCTTCTCAATTGCAGCAGAAGGGTTCGAGATTTCAGAGGGAAGAAAAGCTTTCAACTTTCTTTTCACTTTCAAATTGTGATTTTGCAAGATTTAGCAATCCAAAATTAAATCCGACTTCGGTTTTGAACTCCTCTCTTTATTAGCTACAAGGTGATGTAAGTTTTCTTCAATTCCAGCATGTTTTGAAATATATATGTTGGGAGAATTATGGTTTAAGCTTTAGAATGTGTTCTTGTAGTTATTGACACCGTAGAAATACAATCGGATCGAAGAACGGATATCGTATGCTATTATTACGATTTTCAGCATGTATAGAATGAAGTATATGCAGATTTTGAGATCTTGACTTGGATATTGTGATGATTATGAATTGAGGATATAGTTTTGTGTTGATTATGTTGTATTGATTTGACCGGTGTCGAGAATTACGTCGCTATGCCGTCAAATTGTATCAAGATCAAGTATTGAGAGTGGATAGGTGTTGATTTGGATTAGTAATTGATAAATTGTGTATCAACATTCCATTTCAGATTCATCTTACCTCACTTCGACATCGAGACCTCGACATCGATAAAGGTTTAACAAAAAAAGGTATAAGTCATGTTTTGTTTGGGGGAGATGTAACTCAAATAAGATATTATTTGAGTTTCCCAACCAAAATCACATACTAGTATTATTAGATATAGTGTAACATGTTTATGAATTGTGTATAGCATTATATTCAATCTTTTAACATGTTTATGCTTTGATTTCAGAATTGTATTCAAGCATGTATGATCAGTGTGATATTCAGATATGAATATGATTATACTTTGTTTACATATTGATATTCATTGCATCTAAGATAGGAGAGTCTTTGACAGGCATTGTCAAATAGCTAGACGTTTCGGTGTATCTCAGCATAGGAGTAGGTATTACTCTTATTGCCGCCGTTGATACAGCTCAGACCGAGGTCTAGGAATGAGACGTACATTACCCCGATTGGAGGGTAGGTAGTGACGTCTTATTCACACCGGGATCCCTAGAGTTATAGTCGAGTCGAGTCCAGACATGGTTTGATTCGCATTGCATTGCATGTGCATATGATGTCATTCATGATAGCATGTTTCATGTTTAATTGATTATATGCATGTATACATGTTTATACTGGGATTTGTTCTCACCGGTTTTCCGGCTGTTGTTATGTCTGTATGTGTGCATAACAACAGGTGGGGCAGGATCTGGGTCACGCAGAGGATGAGAGATGGACATAGCGTGGTGATCTCGGGCATACCAGAAGAACTAGTAGTTGTACTTTTGGCATGTACTGTATTTAATTACTAGTTGTCGAATATGGTTTGGAACTAGACATATTTGTATCTTATGTTTGTATATTATGTTGTTGAATAACATAGAGACTTCTTATGTTAGCTTTCATTTGAGTTAATGTAAAAAGAAAAATTTGACCCACTTTTTATATTAATGATCCGTTTTAATCCCAAAGAAAAGAATTAAAGCCCGGGTCCCCACATATGATTTTGCAAAAAAAAAAAATCACGTTCATTTTATTTAACCCTATATGTTTTCACCCTTTTCACATCTTCTCTCAGCAGCTTTCATCATCGATCCTTCATTTCTCCTGCCACAGCAATAGAAAGCTTTGCTCTACGATGCCCAACAATTTTCAAGGAAGTTCTCTAACTTCCCTTGCGTTTTTACTGTCTGCGTTGTGCATCTACTTTTTGTGTCATTGAAAACAGTACAACATATAGGTGTGGGAGGGGGCATATAATATTTTATTTCTATTTTCAATTTCTATTTTTTCCAATTTTTTGCATGTTTATTCGGGAAAAAAAAAAATAAAGAGTACGGCAAAGTGAAGTTTTTTTATCCATAAATAATTTAGTGTTTATTCGTTATCTCTCTCATTTGAATCTTGAATGTTTCTTATGCGAGTCTATGAAAAAACTGATGTTTTCTTTGTGTGCAACTAATTTTGCATTCTTACTGCTACATTTATGGAAAGTTGCTCTTGATGATGTGTTGAAATGACAAGTGTAAGGGGTCTAGTACACACACAATTTTTCTTTGGTGAGCTTTGACCTATGAGAAAACATTATATCATGCTCCATTTTATTTGATTGTGTGTTGGTCATGCATTATTGATTTTTCTAGAACTTGCATTGTTATACATGACTTTGTTGAGACCTTGTGATGGATTAGAGGCATAAACAAAGTAAAGGGAGTTAGGTTCAAACCATTTTTTCGCATCATCAGTGCCATTCTTTTGAGCCTACCCTGATCAATTACCTTTAGTGAGCCAAGTTTGAGCCTGAGCCCATTCTTTGGAATTAACCACATTACAAGCCATGATAAATCACTTCTTGTTGGTTATCCCTCTATTTGAACCTTGAATTTGAGAATCATATAAACTTTTCACACTTAGCGTCATTTTGAGCTAAGAAAGTTCAATTTTGAAGGATTGAGTGATTCAAGCTCGAATTCGTTGTCTAAAAAATATCTTATGCATGAGAAAAAAGAAAAAAAAAAGAAAATAAAATGAAATGATTCTTCTACATTCTTTGATGTTATAATTAGATTGAAGAGCTTGTTGTTATCGAATGTGAATAATGTGTATGTTTTCTTCAGTTCTGTAAACCCGTTGTGCCTTCTTTCCTACCTTACCTCTAGCCATAGTACAACCCATTTGTAACCCTTGTTTGTGTATTTTAATTTATTCATTTGGTGGAGGAGGTGATATATTTGCAAGCTTATGGTAAAAATTTTCATTGTTTTGATATGAGAGCTCCTTGATGCATTCCTAGACATTTACGAGTGAAATGAGCGAATCCCGTGAGAAGTTTTCGGACCCAATGAATTTTTATTTCTACACATTTGGATGGAAGCAATTGCTCATAATGCTGGTATGTTAGATGCTTAACAATTATATTGCTTTGGTGCATGAAAAAAAATATTTTACGCACAAGTAAATGAAACAGAAAAAGGATAAAGAGTTGATATAATAGATTGATCTCTTTTATGCTTGAGGACAAGCATGGTTTAGGTGTGGGAGATTTGATAGGCTCGTGATAGTTTGCATTTTTGTTGTTATATCTCTCATTGTTGCCACTTACAACGTGCTTAATTGACACGCTTTGTAGATGAAGTGAGAAGACTTGAACAGAAAAATTCAGAAGTGATTTTTGGACAAGGCGTGATCACGCTTTGTGACACTTTTCAGCTGCCTAAGGGGAATCAATGAATTTTTATATCAAGAAAGAATATTAGGTAGAGTTTTTTCCATAAAAAAACTATACATTCTTGGAAGATATTTCTTAAGTATCTTTTAGATTTTAGTGATTAGATTTTATTTTAGATTATTGAGCTTTTAAACTCTTGGACCCAATTTTCCTTTTTTGCCTACACAAAACCCACGTGGAAGGGAGAGGAGGCAGCAGGGGTTTTTAACAATCAAGGAAGAAAAGCTTTCTCCAATCACCAACACAACTCACGAGAAGAGAAGATTTTCTCTCAACTTCTCTCCACAACTCTAGGCTAAGTTTTATTTTTGATTCTAGGGATAATTCTACTATTTCAATTTTATCATTGTGAGGCTTTTTTGTGCTTCAATTTAATACTCATGTTGTATTCAAGTATTTGTTGATTTATATTTAATTTTATGAAAGTTGTATCTCGGTTAATCTTACAATTTAATTCGATATATAATTTTCTACTACTATCCATTAATTCAGTGATCCGTAATTTTCATGAATGATTGGTACATGAGTAGCGATAGATTAGGTGTGTTGTGCTATCATAGTATATTTAATATAAATAAATCAATGAAACTCGATCTATCAATTGCAGCTATCTCGGTTTTTATAGTTTAGGATTAACTATTTTCACAAAAAGAAAATGCTTTTTTTAATTAATATGGAACGCTATCGTGCCCAGTTAATTATTGATAAGTTTTGACTGAATGATGGGTTTGGTCAATTAAATTAGAAAAACCCAAGGATTTTAGCGGCTATCCCTATAATTATAAGGTTAATTACTTGTAACTGCATGAATAAATAATATGTTAGCCGATGAACAATGACACAATTGAATAGTGAAAATTCTCTTGAATCAGAGTTTGGTAATTTAATTCTCGTTTAGATTTATTTTTTTTATTGCTTTCTGATTTTAGTGTTAATATTTTATTTAATTCATATACAAAAGTCCCTCTTTTAATTGCATTTTGCTCGAGAGAAATTATCCTCGTTCCCTGTGGATTCGACCTATTCACCATTACACTAATTTTATTTAGAAAGTAGGAATTTAAGTTTGTGGCACAACGACAGCACACCATAGAGTCAATCAAGGAGTGGCCTCGACCAAAGACGGTAACGAAATAAGAAGTTTTCTGGGTTTAGCTGGCTACTATAGAATTCAAAATTCATTTTGAATGAAGCGTGTGAGAAGAGTTTTGAAACCCTGAAGACGAAACTCGCATCTACACCAGTACTAGTTCTTCCTGAGGATGGCAAGAACTTCACAATATATAGTGATGCTTCAAAGGGAGGATTAGGGTCTGTGCTTATGCAGGAACGTCATGTAATTGCTTGTGCATCAAGTCAATTAAAACCTTATGAGCATAATTACCCAACTCATGATCTTGAGTTAGCGGAAATCATATTTGCGATAAAGATTTGGAGACATTACCTTTATGGGGTAAGATGCGAAGTATTTACTGATCACGAGAGCCTCAAATACATATTCACCCAAAAGGAACTAAACTTGAGGCAAAGAAAGTGGATTGAACTTCTGAAAGATTATGATTTATCGATCAATTACCATCCGGGTAAGGCAAATAAATTAGCAGATGATTTGAGCGGATGAACATCTGGAAAGTAAGCTTATCTTCTCTATCAGCACAACCATGCATTGAAGAATCAATCCAATTAAAACAAAGCCAGGACCCCTCTATCACGAAGATTAAGGAACAAATTCTAGAAGGAAAGACCCAAGAAATCCAGATTGATGAAAATGGTGTCCTCTGTATGAAAAGACGGTTGTATGTGCTAGACTTTGATGTGATTTGGGAAGAAGTAATGGCCGAAGCTCATAAATCAAAATTTTCAGTCCATCCTGGAAGCACCAAGATGTACCGAGATCTGAAAAATAATTACTGGTGAAATGGATTGAAGAAAGATGTAGCTAGCTATCTTTGTTCCCAAGTGCTTAACATGTCAACAAGTCAAGGCGGAACATTAATGGCCTGGAGGACTCCTACAACCATTAGAAATACAAAATTGGAAGTGGGATAACATCTCCATGGACTTCGTAGTTGGGCTACCAAAATAAAGGCAATTTCATAATGGGATTTGGGTAATCATTGACAAATAAAATAAATCTGCCAATTTCTAACCAGTTCGAATGAATTACAACTTGGATAAATTAGCCAACATGTACATGGATAACATAGTGAGATTACATGGTTTTCCGGCAATTATATTATCTGACAGAGATCCAAGATTCGTATAACGATTTTTGAAAAGTTTTCAAAATGCTATGGCAAGCAAAGTAACTCTTAGTACGACCTATCATCTACAGACTGATGGCCAAACTGAAAGGAAAATTCAAACCCTCGAGGACATGTGTAGGGCACGTGCTCTGGATTTTCATGGAAATTGAAGCGAGTGATTACCCCTGGTAGAATTTTCATATAAAAACAGTTATCACAGCAGTACTGAAATGGCTCTGTATGAAGCACTGTATGACCGAAAGTATAGGTCACCTTTGTACTGGGATGAAGTTGGAGAAAAGGCTATCACTGGACCTAAGCTTGTTCAAGTAACCATCGACAAAGTAGCCAAATACAGAAAGACACTCAAGATAGCTCAAGATCGACAAAAGAGATGGGCTGATTTAAAGCGAAGACCGTTGGAGTTGGAGATCGGTGAAAAAGCTTATGTAAAAGTCTCACCAATTAAAGGAGTGGTTATGTTCCGCAAGTCCAGAAAGCTAAATGCATAATATGTAGGACCATTCGAGATACTGGAGAAAGTAGGAAACCTAGCTTACCGACTGGCTTTACCACCAGACATGTCCAGAATTCACAATGTTTTCCACGTCTCACAACTAAGGAAATATGTCCTAGATCCGAGTCACATCCTTAAAGTTTCACAGCTAATGATCGAAGGGAACCTGAACGAAGAACTTTAATATGAAGATATCCCTATCCGAATAGTAGACACCAAGGATCAAGTGTTGAGGCACCGAACCATCCCATATGTCAAAGTACAGTGATCAAATCATACTGAACGGGAAGAAACTTGGGAACTAGAAGAAAGGATGTGCACTCAATACCCTCATATATTTAAAAGATTGAGCTAAACCAAGTTTCGAGGATGAAACTTCCAATAAGGAGGGTCAGATATGAGGACCCGAAATTTTTGAAGAAGATCAGGTAAGAAATAAAACTCGAAATTAAACTCTAAACTTCAAACTTAATTATAAGAATCAATTATAAACTTAAATTTTTCAGTAACATGGCTCGAGTAAGTAGCTGAAAAGCTCGAAGATTAGCTCAACGGGAAGCTATGCTATAAGAAACCGCATCAATCGAAGAGTCGTCACCAGAGAATAAACCCCCAGATCAAGGACTCGATCTTTTAGCTCAATGAAGTTCAACCATGCTTGTCCTAAAAGGACGAAAAATGGAGCTAAAGGAGGAACTAAGGAATTGGAAAAATTTATTATGCAAATATGGTTTCTTTAGTAAACCAAGATGCGTCTTGAGCTTGGATAAAACCTTGACTACATTTAAGGTTTCTTGCAGAGCAAGGGGTCGGCCATGGGGTAACTCAAGGGATGAAAAAATCATCTATAATTAGGGCATCATGGCTGAAGGAAAAACACTCCAAAAACATCACAAAAATTTCGTCCTCCCGCCACCACAAAAAGCCCTCGGCCGCCGCTAGGAAAAGGGAGAAGAAGGAAAGCTCGTGCTGGCATTCTCGTGCTGGAATCGTCAAAATTATTGACGCAAAGTTCTATCCGAGTTAGACCATCATCTGTTCAAGTTTCAGCAAGGTTTCGCACGTCCGAGTTTGAGCGAATCTCGAAGCATAACTTCGAATTCGGTAAGTGGATTTTTGTTACGCATTTTCTTGTAATTTAAACTTTGCATGAATATAACATGACATGCTGGTATGTGTTTCCTTATTTTCAAAAATCAGCGCTTATTTGATTTAAAATCCCGATCGATGAATGTCATGTTCTTTCTGAATTCGACATCCTCTGTTTCTGATGAATTTCTTTCCAACTTTTTATAAGTTCTCTTCGGTAAATCTGATTCTACGATACACTGTTACAATTCAAATTTTATGTTACGCCCCAGATTCGACGATTGTCCTCACTGTATCAAGACGGGTCTTTCCAACGTGCTTATATCCTAACTCACACGCACCCTAGAAAACTTTCCAGGGGGTCACCCATCCCAAAATTGCCCCAAGTCAAGCACGCTTAACTTTGGAGTTCTTATATGATGAGCTACCGAAAAAAAATGGACTGTACAGTTGAAGAGGACTTAAAATATTTGATTGGTACTGCTCATATCAAGAAGGTGCATATTCTTTTCGGTAGCTCATCACATAAGAACTCCAAAGTTAAGCGTGCTTGACTTGGGGTAATCCTGTGATGGGTGACTTCCTGGGAAGTTTCTTAGGGTGCGTGTGAGTGAAGACATAAGCACACTGGAAAGAATTGTCTTGGTACAGTGAGGACAGTCGTCGAATCTGGGGCGTTACATTTTATGTGGGACGATAATTGTAGTTCTGTCTGGCCCCCATCAGTGGATATAAAACTGTGTTCTAGCATCGTCCTTTAGAGGACTAACATATTGGGGACAATTTGACCATGTAAAATGAGATGAGGAACAGTGTTGTGTTTGTTCTGATTTGCTCTGAATCATTTGATAATCTTTGTCTCATATTTGATTTGGTTCTGCTATGATAAGTCAAAAGTAATAAGTTTTGAAAGTTTGTTAAAGATATGCTTTAAAAATTAAGTTCTATATGTATCTTTAGAAATCGATTGGCCCCCACTTGGTGAGTGTCTCCCAAAACACTCACCCATTAGAACTTTCAGGTAAGAATGAAGAGCAAATGAATGAGGAGGAACAAGAAGCTTTCTGTGGATGGTGATCGAATGAAAAGAATGATAATCAAGAATTTACAATTTCTTTTTGTATTTTGCTTCCACATTTCTGATGTAATTTTTTTCCGTTGTCATTGTAAAGACAACATTTTGTTATATGAAAAAGACTGGTTGTTGGCCATTTGTTACGAGGCTTAATTGTTTTCAAGTAATTGTTAAACAATGTCGTATGTCGCCGATGCCTCAGTTTTGGGGCGTGACAACTTTGATTTATTAAACACCTTGTACAAACCCACCCATCTTAGGACTTACCCACTCCGTAACTGAACTTCTAGACTATATTGAAGGCAAAACCTTCCAGTCAACACTTGTTAACGTCTTTGTGTCAATGACTACGTACACAAGTTTATTTTCTTTGTGCAAGACTGTATTTTGGCGGTGGCGGTGAGTGTGTGTGTGTGTGTGGGAACTGTACAAAGAATACACCGGAAAGGTTTTCTCACACACTGAGGGAAATGTGCTTCTAATTTAAGCTGATAACACGATGAAGTATTCCCTCTGGGCTGATTGTTTTTTGTAAGCTAATGTGCAATATGTGTGCCCTTTTTCTCTATATTTTCACACAGTTGTATATTATTAGTCTTCACCGATCTTCTATTTATAGGCGGAAACTTGGTCGTGCAGTGAGACGCAAAAATTTTATCCGTTGCAGCTTGCATGTGTTTCTTGAAATTCGTGTCTCGACTTTTCCGACATCTATGCTCTTTGTCTTTTAGTGTTGCTCCAACGTCGACTATTGTTCCTTGATCGTACAAATAGCTTTTGTACCTTTGTGCGTAGCTGGGATCAACTTAGGGAAGCTTGTCTAGATCAGCAACTGATTGAATCCTAACTGATGCACCTAACTGGTCATCTGAACTGAACTCTTGTTGGGCTGGTGAAATCAGTTGACTCGTCAGTTGAACTGATTTCACTCTTTCAGTTGAACTGGTCAGCTGAGTTTTTCATCAATTGAGCACTTCATCAGCTGACCGGGCTTTTGAAGGTCTTCTGCTGAATTGCATATCAGCTGGACAATCAGTTGAACTGTTCTTTGATATATCAGTTGAGCTGATTCAGTTTGGGCAATCAGCTGGAACTTTCAGTTTGCATCTGTTAGCTTCAGTTTTGGCTTGTTTAACTGATCAGTTCGAAGTCTGGTCAGTTCCAGCTTCTTGCACACTTAGGTAAATCATTAGAAACAAAATAACAAGTTTTGTTAATCATCAAAATTAAGATTGCGAACATGAAATTTTCCAAAAATCTTCTCTTTTTTTATGATCACAAAACTTGAACAGTTAAAATGATTTAAAACAAATTTTAAAATTAAACTGATTCTCACCCTTTGTGATAATAAAAAACATTTAAAAAAATTTAAAAAATTTCAGTTCGAGGGATAAGAAAGCTCTCCTCAATATCTGAATTTAAAACTGGGTTAAAACGGAGTTTAAAACATTTTTCAGGTATAGGAAAATAAAGCTCCCCCTCACTAACTGAATTGAAAACTCCTCTTTAAAAATAATTATCTACGCCAAAATTTAGCAGATTTAATCATTCAAGCAGTTTAGGCAAGAAATCTGGAGATATCAGTTCAATCATACAAAAACATAATTGGATAAACATGATGTTTATTTAATCAAATAAGCGCCCTTTTTATTATAGATTTAAGCACACTAACAAGTGTAAGGGAATGCTACTACACTAGCAAATATTAAAAAACCATCAAATATCAATGAGTTTATGCATGACAGAACTGAATATACCAATAACTAGTTGCCTTGAACTCTTGAAGTGGTGCAACGATCTTGAAACTTTTTGCCAGACAAACAGCTAGCTGCCTTGGACATGATCTTTGTGTTGCCAAACTTGTCAGGCTGACTCAAACTGGACTCAGCTGATGTTGAACCGCATTGATCATCTACTTGATCTGATATGGCAGTTAAGCGGAGGCATACTGTTGATGATTAAGCTCCGCTTTAACCATCCAACACCTCAACATAGCTTCGTCTGTTCATCAGCTTCAACTAGCAGGTTGGCAGCTGAAACCTTGTCTTCCGATCAGTTTTGCTGAATGGCCATCAGGTAGGACTCATACCCCTGCAGGCTGATTAAAGCCCCAAAGCTCAGAGTCGAGAGAAGTGGCTACAATGTTAGTCGCGGAGCCAATCCTCTATACTATTCGCAATGAGCATTAGATAAACATTTCCAAATAGTTTTGAAAATAATATAAAATACTTTTAAATAGATTTTAAAAATATTTTAAATTAAAATAATTTTAGTCAGTTTTCAAATGTCCTTCTTAGAATAGCTAGCTCTGATACTCAATTACTGGGCACCTTGAGGCGCTTCAAACACAATATTTTTCAAGAGCTGCAAATGCAATAGCTCGTGTTCTAAGAATGTTTACATCGATGAACTAAATTGAGTTTGGATACAAACCAAGTAAAAAACACTCGAAGTAATTCTTCGTTAAGAAATACTGATATATTTTATATCATGTGTAACTGAATAACTGAAAAGAAAGGGAATCAGTTGTGGCATATATCAGTTGACTCGTCAGTTGAACTGATTTCACTATTTCAGTTGAACTGATCAGCTGGGTTCTTCATCAATTGAGCACTTCATCAGCTGGCCGGGCTTTTGAAGGTCTTCTTCTGAACTGCCTATCAGTTGGACAATCAGTAAGACTGTTCTTTGATATATCAGTTGAGCTGATTCAGTTTGGGCAATCAGCTGGCACTTTCAGTTCGCATCTGTTAGCTTCATTTTTGGCTCGTTTAATGGATCAGTTCCAATTCTTGCGCACTTAGGTAAATCATCAGAAACAAAATAACAAGTTTTGTTAATCATCAAAATTAAGACTGCGAACATGAAATGTTTTAACTGTTTTTATTAAATAATTATTTTTAATTATTTAATACATGTTGTATTTAAGTATGATTTTTGAAAATGGACCTTGGTTCGATATTTTACTCACTGGGTCATATTTTTAATCGGTACGCAAATTTTGGTGAGTCCGGGGACTTTTTGAGGGTGTGGACACTATTTTCAAAAACGTACCTAAACAAAATATTTTTCGGGAGTGTTTTTGAGTTTAATGGGTTTATTTTATTGTTTATTGGGCCCAAAACCCTTTTTATCCCTTTAATTTTCATTAAAGGGGCATTAGTACATAATTTTCCGACTTAAACACTACCCTATCTAACCCTAACCCTAACCCTAGCATAAACATTCGGCCGCCCCTGCTGTTGTCCATTTTGATCAATGTTCTTGTAACGCCCCGAAAATTTTAAAGTCTACGCAAACCACATGCATGCAATTATTAAATTCTCTTGTATTTTAATTAAATGTTTTAATTGCTAATTAATTATGTGACTTACTTGTTTACTTGCTAAATGGGAATTAATTGTCATCATGCATAAAATGATATTTAAAGGGTATTCAAGTGACGATCGAGGAACGGGGACCGAGGGCTGAAGAAAATGTAAAATATTTTTATTAAATGGTTATTTTTAATTATTTAAAGGATGGTCGATATTCTAAGCATTTTCGAAAATAAGGAGTTTTGAGATGATTTTATACGCCGGGACGAAGATTTTATCGGTGTTGGTTTTCAAATAAAATTCGAGCTTTCGGGCATTCCGGCTATTAAATTCACATTTTTATTTAAAAGAAAACCTTGTTTCTATTTTATTAAAAATCTAGTCAATTTAAATGGGCTTTAATTTTGTGGCTTAATAGGCCTAATGTCTAGATCAAGAGGTAATTAGTATTTAATGTATAAAGTTTGTAAAAAACCTACACAAATCTAGACTCTCTCTCGGCCACCCACTTTCATAATTTCAAAACTCTTTCAAACCCTCACCAACACACACGGCACCTCCCTCTCTTTTCTGAAAAGCTTTCGGCAGCCTTTTTCTGGAAAAATAATCGGCAGCACACTCTAGTTTCGGGAAGGATTTTCGAAGCTTCAAAGCAATTCCTAGCCGTCGTCACGTCCCGTTCTTCGTCATCAAAGGATATTCGAGCGTATATAACGCAAAGGCACACCTTAATCCTCTTTTACTCATCCATCATATCATAATATCTTTTAAGTGTTGCACGTACAAAGAAATTGATTGAAATCTTTTAAGAATTTTCGGATATAGCATGCATACTTGAGAAAACTTGGGTTTTGATGCCGATTCTTGAACTGTTTTTATGCGAGGGGCTGCCATGATCATAGGTGATGATCAAGGGAAGTTTTAGAAAGAATTTAAGATGTCCTAGAACCACCCAAACGCTGCAACATGAATCTGAACAAGCAAGAACCGATTCTGCTGTCATATGGCTTAGGGGATCGGGTTTCTTGATCTAGGGGGGAGGGCTGGCTGGGGCTCACGTTCAAGGCTGGCTAGGGGCGTGGGGGAGTCTAGGGTAGAGTCTAAGCCGTGCTAAGACTCGATTCTGAAAGCGGGGAGGAGTCCTGAATCTTGAGGACTCTCACCCGAGAACCAAGAAAGATCGCGTGCAGGGTCTGGCCTTGTGCAGGCTTGGGCGCGCGATTCTGGAGGGGCTGGGCTGGGTTAGGTCTAGTCCTTAGGGTCTGTAGGTGAGGCACAACACGCTGGTTCATGGCCAGAGTCGTTGGCTAGGCCCACACGATCACACAACATAGAGTCACGCATGACACAAACTCTCGGCCAGGATAGGAGTTGCTTGGGTTGTCTCGTTTTTGGGTTCTGGACGGTTTCCTGGTCTAACTTAGTGTCCAGTAGGCAACTTTAGCATGTTAGGCATCTTTTGACTCGATATGGTTCGGGGGTAACTCGATAAAATTAAGAGATGGCTCGGGGTCGAAGTTTAGGTGTCAAATGAGTTCTAAAATAAAGAAAATTTGGAAAACGACTCACGGGGGTCGAGTCGCGATCCATAAGGGCTAAAATAATATAAAAAGACTAAATTTAGAATTTAGGAATTTTATATTAAAGTTTGGTTTTTTTTTTCGGGATTAAAACACCGTTAAAATAATTAAGAAAAGATAATTGAAAAAGTTTAAGTTTTAAGCCAAATAAAATTACGAAAAAATTCACGTAAGCTTAAATAATTATTTGGGACATGTTAGAGTCATGAAATCAAGAAAACAATCGAAAACGAAAAATGTCGAAGCCAGGGGTAAATCGGTCATTTTACACCGGGAATTTAGTAAAGGTCATGGCAATGCCCGAAATGCTGTTTCTATGTTATTATGATGAATTTGAAATGTTTATGAATTTCTCATGATTAAATGCTGATTTTTTTAAATGCCTAAAGAATGTTCATGATTGAAAAAGACATTTAAAATACATGTTGCATGCTTGGTTTCAAAAGAAAAGAGAAAATGTTATGTTATGCACATTTTTAATAAGTGATGTGAATGAAATACGTTGAATGAAGTGAAGTGATTGTGACTAGTTCGTCAATGGTGGCGATATCGTGAGGGTGATGGTCCCAGTGGGAGCCCGACGATCGTGTTTCCATTATTGCGAACAAGAGGTTAAGAGGTTATGAGGTTTGAGGTTAGGATAGGAATGTCGTGAGGGGAAAGCCCATTGGGAGCCCCGACGATCGTATTTCTATTCGATTCATGTTAGGCCAGGGCCCAGTTGACCGATGAGAGTGTTGCTGGTGTCCTCCGCCGCCCAGTACTGTGGTTTTATTTCTGATGGATCCATCAAGAGGTCATGTCATGAGAGGAAAGTCACAATTAACGATCTGAATTCAACAAAGGAAAAAGGAAAAGGAAAAAAAAAATGTTTAAGATCATGAAAAATGTTTTATGTCATGTCATGTTGAGGAAAAAGGGAAAAAAGTTAAGGTTTATGAAATGCATCATGAAAACATTTATGAAAATGTTTATATTTAAAGTTTTATGCATCATGAATGTTTATGTTTATGCATCTTCATGAAAACGATATTTTAAGGACAAATATTTTTCACCGTTATATGTTGACTGTATTACGTATTACTCGTTATAAAGATTATGGTGTGTTGAGTCTTTAGACTCACTAGGTGTGATGGATGTAGGTGGTTCTGAGGGAGGACTTGACGGGTGATACTACTGGACTGAAGGTGCACACAACCCGAGGACCAGCGCTTCTACTTTTCCGCATTTACGATTATGACTTATGAATTATGTTAAAGATTTTTAAGACTATTTAGTTATGCTTTTGAGAGGTTTTTGAGAGTTTAGTATGGGCTACACTTTTCAACATTTATTGTTTTTTAGGTTTGGTAAAACGTTTTACGATTTCTGGTTTGACAATTACCTTTCAATTTTCAAATACTAGTTGGATGATTTACTTTAAAATTGTGCAAGATTATTTTATGTGCATGTGCATGCAATGACCGAAAATGTGAGAGATTTAAAAAAAAAAAAAATTTCTAGTACTTTTTAAAGCAATAAAAGATGAGGACGTTTCAGTTCTTCTATGAGATATCATCAAAATACTTGAACTCTCTATTTTCTAGGCGGTGAAAGGGGTGTTTATGCTACTTTTTAAAAATGTTAAGGTTTGGAATGTCTGTTTAATTTTTACAAGGGAGAAGTGTGCATTTTTTATATTTCACAGTAGTTTTGGTGCAAAAAACCATTTAGATTTGCCATTATCCAGACATGATTGAGTACCTACCTCAAAAGAACTACATTCATTTTCGCCAAACCCTAAGACATTTGTCTTTGGCTAGTACCAGCAACTCATTTATCCTATAAATGGAAGCATCGAGTTCTAAGAATTGACTAGCAATGTAAACTGTTTATTCTCATTGATACTTGCTTGGAACACTCTTCATATTTCATCATTATCATCCGCTGACAGATTGAGTTCATCCTCAGACCGTCAAGTATTTTTTGCTGCGAATAGCTACGGTGACACGGATCCCGCCCACGAGATCTTTGATTTGTCCCGATCTTTGAAACAAGGAATTTATAGGTGTGATAATCGCCTCTAGATCACGCGGTCTAGCAACAATTAATCAACGATAGAAACAATCGCGTTCAAGAAAACCTCCAAAAAACTCGTAATTGGCAACCCTCATGAAAATCGATAGACGAACGACAAAAGAATCCACCTTTGAAAGTTCGATTTTGAAAACACCGAAGTGTATTTGAGAGAAAATCTCACAATTTGATATCAAATCAATAATGAACAAAAGTTAAAAGTTTACATGGTATTCTAGCTTAAATATATGTAACGAAAATCTAAATACAGAAAATTGCACATTTAAAGATATCAAATCTACTTGCCTAAATAATTATAACTCTAATTTAGGAAAAACCTTCTCCCCAAGTCGCAAAGGACACGGACCCCGTGTACGGGTCCGGAAGGAGGTCTGTGTAGGCACGGTATTTCTCGTCCTCAAATGTAGTGGACCCCGTGTACATGTCCGTGTACACGTCCATGTAGCCTCGGTCGTTCACAAAGATGCTTGAAGAATGTTCCTTTGGCCCCCAACGCGCTAAGTCGCAAGCTTCCAATTCATCCTCTACTCGATTGTGATGCAACCCGAACCCTTCGAGCCTTGTTTCCAAGCTTTCATTGGTTGGATGAAGGGAAACATTCAACATCTTCAAGCGTACTCTCGGGATTGGTTTTGGAACGCATAGTGGCTGGATAGATTCATATCATACTCCCTTTCTTCAAAAAGATTTGTCCTCAAATCTTGTCTTTCTTGATAGCTAGGAAGATCAATATATTTAATGCCTTTTCCACAATCCTGCAAGTAGAGTTTAACAATGCTCGGGATCGAACTGGCTATTTCATTAAAATAAAATAAACCAACCTTGCACAGATGTACATGAAGTGGTTTATTCAAAATAAAGAATCGCTCATCCTCACTCTTTTGAGCCATACATATAATTTCTTTTTTTGTTTGTTTGGCCTTTTTTTCACACAACTCTTTTGTTTATCAATGGCCATCCCGTCTTTTTTTTCACTCTTTTTTTCGACCATCTCATTTTCTTTTCCTCTCAACTCATAACAAATTGGTTCATCAATACATATTACATTCGTAGACAGTTGAGCAAAAGAAACAACGTGCACACCATCTAACAACTCACCCTCCACACCACAACACTCAATACTCGCATGAGACACAATTGGAGTATCAACCTCAACATTCAAATCATCCACATGTTTGGCTTCAAGGTTGGAAGTGGAATCCACTACCTTCACATCCTCATTCGGACAATGATGAAAATCATGTCCTACCTCTAGACACCATAAACATCGAATATTAGAAATACAATTATGTGAGAATTGCGATGTACCTTGATATCCATGTTTTGATTTTTCCCGATCTTTGAAACAAGTAATTGATAGGTGTGATAATCGCCTCTAAATCATGCGGTCTAGCAACAATTAATCAATGATAGAAACAATCGCGTTCAAAAGAACCTCCAAAGAACCCGTCCTTGGCAACCCTCGTGAAAATCGATAGACGAACGACAAAAGAATCCACCTTTGAAAGTTCGATTTTGAAAGCACCGAAGTGTATTTGAGAGAAAATCTCACAGTTTGATATCAAATTAATAAAGAACAAAAGTTAAAAGTTTACATGGTATTCTAGATAAAACATAGGTAACGAAAACATAAATACAGAAAATTGCATATTTAAAGATATCAAATCTACTTGCCAAAATAATTAAAACTCTAATTTAGGAAAAATCTTCTCTCCAAGTCTTAAAGGACACGGACCCTGTGTACGGGTCCGGAAGAGGGTCTGTGTAGGCACGGTATTTCTCGTCCTCAAATGTAGTGGACACGCACCCCGTGTACAGGTCCGTGTACACGTCCGTGTAGCCTCGGTCGTTCACAAAGATGTTTGAAGAATGTTCCTTTGGCCCCCAACGTGCTAAGTCGCAAGCTTCCAATTCATCCTCTACTCGATTGTGATACAACCCGAACCCTTCGAGCCTTGTTTCCAAGTTTTCATTGGTTGGATGAAGGGAAACATTCAACATTTTCAAGCGTACTCTCAGGATTGGTTTTTGGAATGCATAGTGGCTGGCTAGATTCATATCATACAATTTCTTGATTTATTTGTTAGGCTTATATTATCTTCTTTGACTTCTTCGAATGATTGAAAAAGTCTCTTTTAATTATCTTCGTGTTATGCAGTGCCATGACATGATATGTTTGTGTAAACTCATCCTAATCAAAACTAAATACCACTTCATCATTTATTGTATCCACTTCATCATTGGATGTCTCCAGCTCAACATCTACCATTAGACATTGGACTTTGTCATCATCTATTTTTCTTGTTGAGGTTTCTGAGCTTGATTGATCTGAATTTGAATCAACAAATTTGCCCTTGTTTTCCACCGCAACCAGCACCTTTTAAGCCTTCTCGTCTTTAGGATCTTTTCTCATCTTTGGATCATCTCTTCTCAAAGGGCTTCTTAACATCTTTTTTAGGCTTGTTACATTTTGCAATGAAATGTTATTTCTTACCATAGTTAAACAAGCCATCATATTGATCATTTTACGATAAGAAATTAATTTAGATTGGTCCTTTCTCATAAAATTTTCGAATTTCTTAACAAATAAATATATTGCTTTATTTATTATCTGGTCAGTCAATTTTCTGCTTGAAATTTCTTCCCTGGTAGTCGAGGTTGATGTTGTGGAGTGTAGGACTCTGGTGGGTTGAGTAGTAGACGACTCTTCTTCTATTGGGATATCTAACTAGAACTCATAGACTTTGAGGTTTGCATATAGGTCATGCAGCTTGAGTTTGTTAAGATCTTTGAACTCTCGGATGGCTATATTCTTTACATCCCACTATCTTGGAAGAGCTCTCATTGCTTTAAGTGCAACCTCTCTATTGTTGTAGTCCTTCCCAAGAGCGGCTAGCTCGATCACAATGCTATTAAATCTCTCATGACCTCACTCATGGTCCTTCCAGCCTTCATCTTTATGTTGTTGACCTTCTGAATGGACACAACCAACTTGTTGGAATTTTCAAGTTCGCAATCTTGATTTTGATGATAACAAAACTTGTTAATTCATGTTACTAATAATCTACCTTAGTGTGCAGTAGCTAGGATCACTCACGAGCTGTTTACATCGCAAGATGAAGACCCAACTGAGCGCACAAACTGAATCAGTCAAACTATTACGTCATTTGAGCAGTCCAGCTGATTTTCCAGTTGATAGATGGTTCAGCAGGAGAACCTTGCTGATCAGTTTAGCTGAAAGAGAGTGAAATCAGTTCAACTGATGAGTCAACTGATTTCACCAGCCCAACTGAAGATCAGTTCAGCTGACTAGTTCGAAGCATCAGTCAGAATCTTTCAGTTATAGATGAAGAAAAACATTTTTCGTGGATTTCAGGTGCATGAAGGTATAAAGCCATTGTCCAATCAAAGGACAATAATGGACGTTGCATCAGAGCATTAAACAAAATGTTTCAGAATGGCAGTCGAAAAGTCGATACACAAAGTCCAAGAAACGAATTCAAGATGTGTCTCACTTTACGTTCACTTTTCCCGCCTATATAAAGAGAAAATCCATGAAGACTCAAAATAAGAAAATAAGAAGAAGCTGAAGAAAAATAACGAGATACTAAACAAAAAGCTACTTCAAGTGAGAAAAGAAAGGGCTCGCACATTGCACATCAGCTTTGAGAAGCAATCAGCCCAGAGAGATACCAAAGATATATCAGCTTAGATTAGAAGCTATTTTTCCTCAATGTGTGAGAACATCCTTGTTCAGTTCTCACACACAAATTCTCTCAACCACTCAAATACAGTATTGCACAAAGACGTTAAACTTGTGTATGTAGTCTTTGACACATAGACGTTAAAGAAGTGTTGGCTGGAAGGTGCTGTCTTGAGTCGTATCTAGGAGTTCAGTTTAGGCAGTAGTGTAAGTCCTAGCTAAGTGGATTTGTACAAAGTGTTGTATAAATAAAAGTCTTCTAGTGGATCTTACCCGAGGAGGTAGAAGGGGTGACATAGGAGCAGTTGAAGTCTCCGAACATCCATAAATATATCTTGTGTGTCTAACTGATTAACTGTTGTTTTTAAACTGCTATGATTAGTTAGAGTATCCGTTAGTTCAGTTGTCACCATAACTGAACTGAAGAATGCAAAAACTAATATAGTCTCTTTCAGTTATTCAGTTTACATGAGTTAAATTTTTTTCTAATATAACAGTCTTCTTCACGAAGAATTACTTCGAGTTTCTTCCGCTTGCTTTTAAACCAAACTCGATTTAATTCATCGGTGTTAATATTCTTGGAACACGAGCTATTGCAACTCACTGGAGAACATAGTGTTTGAAATGTCTTCGAAGGCACTAGTACACTCGATCCTTCAGTTGATATCAAAGCGGGTTGTTCTAAGAAGAAAAACGTGTTTTTAAAATTTTCTACTTTGAAATAGTTTTAAAAGGTATTTAAAAGTATTTCATACTATTTTCAAAACTATTTGAAATTATTTATATGTCTCTCTTTAGTAAAGAGTTGAGAGGATTGGTTCTGTAACTAACGTTGTAGCCATTTCTCTAGATTCTTAGCTTTGGGGTTTTAATTAGCCTGCAGGGGACTAAGAATCATTTGCAAATATGCACATCTAAATTGCTCGTTGAACAATTTTTCAGTTTCAAGCCTACCAGATCAGCTGTTCTTCAGATGAAACTCATCCATTCTAGGACGTGGGTTGACTGAATCACTAGTTATATTCCAGTTTAGCCTAGTCAGAGTCTACTCGACCAGTTAGTCTGCGAAGAAGTCAAGTTCAAGCAGTTTAACTTATTTCTCTAGCAAATTGAACTCACAACCGATGCAGCATTTTAAGCAGTCAAGCAACCAGTTGATGGTATATCCAGTTCTGTCGCATAAACCAACTGTATCTGATATTGTTTAAATTTTTTATTGTTGTAGGAATTTTTCTTGTTCAATTGATGTATGTACTCATATATAAATACAAGGAAATTTATTTAAAAACACATCATGTTTGTTCAGCTGTGTTCTGTTGTGACTGAATGGATATTTCCAGATTTCTTGTCTACATTGCTTGAATGATTATAACATCTGAACGAATGATTATATAAATATCTTTCAAATACGGGTTTTTATTCAGTCTCAGAGAGGGAGTTTTTCCTTTTACTCTCAAATTGAAATTATTTTCAATCAGTTTTCGAGAAAAATTCTTTATTTTTCATCAACTAAAAAGTATTTTCTTAAATCTAGTTATCCCTCTTAAAAGTTTTTCAACTCAGTTTTGGAGGGGGAGTTTGTTTGTTTTCAAAACTTCTTTAAATTCAGTTATAAAGGGGGGATTTTAACGATGTTTGAATGTACTAACCCTTGAACTGAATATATTGCGCTTAAATGCTCAAGTTTTTGTAATCATCAAAGAGGGGGAGATTGTTGGAACTTTTCAAGTTCGCAATCTTGATTTTGATGATAAAAAAACTTGTTAATTTGTGTTACTAATAATCTACCTTAGTGTTCAGTAGTTATGATCACTCTCGGATTGTTTACATTGCAAGCTGAAGACCCAACTGATCGCACAAACTGAATCAGTCAAACTGTTACGTCATTTGAGAAGTCCAGCTGTTTGTCTAGTTGATAGGTGGTTCAACAGGAGAGCCTCAGAAGCCTGGCCAGCCGAAGGAGTGTTCAGCTGATGAAGAAACCCAGCTAATCAGTTTAACTGAATGAGAGTGAAATCAGTTCCACTGACGAGTCAACTGATTTCACCAGCCCAATTGAAGATCAGTTCAGCTGACCAGTTCGAAGCTTCAGTCAGAATCTTTCAGTTGTAGATGAAGACAAACTCATTCAGTGGATTCTAGCTGTACATGAAGGTACAGAGCCATTTTCTAGTCAAAGGAAAATAATGGATGTTGCATCAGAGCATTAAAGACAAAATGTTTCAGAAGGGCATTCGAAAAGTCGAGACACAAAGTCCAAGAAATGAATTCAAGATTCAACGGATACAATAAATGATTCTCACTATACATTCAGTTTTCCCGCCTATATAAAGATAAGATCAGTGAAGACTCAAAATAAGAAAATAAGAAGAAGTTGAAGAAAAAAAAAACGAGATACTAAACAAACTTTTTCAAGAGAGAAAAGAAAGGGCACGCACATTGCACATCAGTTTTCAGAAGCAATTAGCCCAGTGGGATACCAAAGATATATCATCTTAGATTAAAAGCTGTTTTCCCTCAGTTTGTGAGAACATCCTTGTTCAGTTCTCACACACAAATTCTCTCAACCACTCAAATACAGTATTGCACAAAGACGTTGAACTTGTGTATGTAGTCTTTGACACGTAGACGTTAAAGAAGTGTTGACTAGAAGGTGCTGCCTTCAGTCGTAGCTAGGAGCTCAGTTTAGGCAGTAGTGTAAGTCCTAGCTGAGTAGGTTTGTACAAAGTGTTGTATAATCAAAGTCTTCTAGTGAACCTACCCGAGGCAGTAGAAGGGCTAACGTAGGAGCAGTTGAAGTCTCCGTACATCCATAAACATATCTTGTGTATCTAACTGATTAACTGTTGTTTTTAAACTGCTTGGATTAGTTAGAGTATCTGTCAGTTCAATTGTCACCATAACTAAACTGAAGAATGCAAAAACTAATATAGACTCTTTCAGTTATTCAGTTTACATGAGTTAAAATGTTTTATAATAGAACAGTCTTCTTCACGAAGAATTACTTCGAGTTTCTTCTGCTTGGTTTTAAACCAAACTCGATTTAATTCATCGGTCTTAATATTCTTATAACACGATCTATTGCAGCTCGTTAGAGAATATAGTGTTTGAAATGTCTTCGAAGGAACTTGCACACTCGATCATTCACAACTTATTCTCCTTAGTCTGATCATTACCTTCACAAATTGTAGTTATTTTCTCACAAATTTCTTGGCATTAGAACAAGTTCTAATTTTATTGAACATATTTTTTTTATCAAGTGTCTGATAAAGGATTTGTTTGACCACAGTTTTATCAAACTTGTTCTCCTTAATCTGATCATTACCTTCAGATTTTATATAGTCGACTTACATGTCAAAATCATGTAATATTCATTAAATAAATTATATAGATGTTTTATGATACTCATTGAAAATTTAGGTTCCAATTCCAGAAAGTTACACTAGTCCAGATGCAGGCTTTGAATTTGTCCTGAGCCTGAAATCACGAAGAAAACCGTTAGAAAGGGGCCGGGAGGGTGTCCCTGTCGTAGTCCCTCCAAGGCTGAAGTCAGAGATTGGGGATATAATTGGAAAGCATCTAAGGAAGCTGCTGAAAAATAATATATTGAACATCAATGAGTTGGACACTCAAACCTGGTAATTATAAGAGAATACCTGGGATTGTCATGTGCCTTCTACCTCGGCTAGGGATGTGTCGGGGCCCATGATTCGGTGTAGGCTCATCCCTGGGTTATCACCAGTCTCCCCCTCTCAAGTCGAACTGAATCGCATGTTCGAAGTTCGATTACTTGCATGGTTCTCGGCTTACAACATGTGAGCTGTGTATTCTTCTCCTACCGCTCATTAGTCACCAAAAATTTGGAAATAAATCAAATCGCCATCGCATTCTGTAGTGCCAGATTTGGTCTGGGCTCCTGAAACAACCTCGACTTTTAAAAAAAATCATAAATCATAAATTCGAAAACTCTAAAATAAATAACTTAGCATTTCTAACAATCAATAATGAATTAACATATGAAATCTCAAGTGCATTAAATAAATCTTAAATCATAGACTAACCAAAACCCCTAAATCGACCTTGAAAAAGATCAACTAACAATAAAACTATCTCTAATAAAAATCATTAACATAAATCCTTAAATCATAAATCTATTTAGCTAGTGCGGAAACATAAAGACCCTCGGGTATGTACTGCTGCAGTCGATTCACTCAATCGTCGGTGCCTCCCATAAATCATTAAATCATACATCATACAAACATAGTGAGTCTAAAGACTCAACACGTTCTTAACATGGATAACAAATAATATATATACAATCACATGCATTAAAATCATACTTTTATTTAAAATAGCTTCCAAACATAAATAAATCATTTAAAATCATTTCACCATAAATCATCTAGAAATAGCTTTCGAGCATAAATAAATCATTTTAAAAATAGCTTTAAGCATAAATAAATCATTTAAAAATCATTTTAAAAATAACTTTAATCATCGTCATAAATCTTATATCCTAAAATCATTTTAATCATAAGCTTTTAATCATATATCATTTTGGGTGAAGTTTGATCTTCGAAAGTGATTAGCTTTTATCATTCGGTCAACTGATCCGTCTTCAGCTCCACATGGTCCATAGGGGTGTGTACTAGGCTCCACCATGGAAATACGATCGCCGGGGTCCCTCTAAGGCCTTGTCCCATAAACAGGGTCCTCTGGGCCTTGGCCCGTAAACGGGATCCCTCTGGGCCTTGGCCCTCATATCATCCCCACAAAATGGTATGTTCATCGTCCTCACATAAACGGATCCCCCACAAATAATATATCATATGTCACAATCAATTCACATCCCTAAAAATATTCTTCATTTTCTTTTAAAACATAAAATATCATGACTATCCAAAAATAGCATTTTTAAACAGTATAAATTACATAGATTTACCATAAATCATAAAATAACATATTATCATAAAAATAATCATTTTAAATCATAAAATATCATTTAACATGCATTATGATCATTCGGGACGCTGCCTAGCTTTTACGTAATTTCCTAAGTGTAAAATTATTGTTTTGGCCCTAGTCGTAAAAATTCTCGATTTTTATCTTTTTCTCACTTTTAATGACATGGGCTTGTCACAAATAATTATTTAATCTTAAATCTAATTTTTCATAATTTTATTAAGTTTAAATATAGGTTTTTCAATTAATTCTTTAATTTACGTTTCGTGAGACGATTAAATCTCGGATAAATACAAAACTCGTTATTTTGATCCCAAATTTTAAACATAAAATTTTTAGTATTTATTATACCCTTGAGAACCATGAACCACACCCGTGGACCCATGGATCCAATTTTAGTCTTATTATTTTCGTTTTTGACACATATACGAACACACCGAGCCATCTCCCAAAATACTTGAGCCACACCCAAGCCACCTTGAGCCAAACCCGAGCCAACCCATTTAGGGATCCTCCTGAACAAGCCTGACCCATAGAAACTAGTCCTAGCTCACTCAAACTCACCTGGATAGTAGACACTTGTTGTACGCTGTTGCATCTTACACCCAGAAATCCTAGACACACTAGGACTCTTCCAGCCACTTAACTAGCGAACCCATCTGACCCTACCATCCTTGGCCACAACCAGACCATACCTAGACCATCCCTAGCCCTGGAACCCAAGCAGCGAGACACCAAGCCAAGCACAGCAGCCACGAGCTTCATGGAGATTCCCTCACAGTTTCCTCTTTTGGCTCGAGCCATAGCGCACCCAATCACTCCAGCCCCTAGCCCGAACCCTGTACATCACCTTAGGACCCTGATGGACCACCCTGGCACGCCCCCAGGCCAGACACAAGCCCCTATTCTCAGCCACATCAGAAACATGCGCGTGAAGATTCCTTTCACGCAAGGACTCTTCCATACCCACTAGCGTGAGCCCTAGCCCTCCTTGGACTCTTCCTAGGACCTAGCTATGACCATTGGGACCCAATCTCGAGACCTGGTCGATCCCTCTTGCCCCATGCACAACAAACCGAACCTTGCACCTTGAAGAACCAAACAAAACCCACGACTCCTACTTTTATTTCTTGCCCACTGTTCCACCATGTTATCTCGATTATTTTATCATTTTTTTCCATATTCATTCATATTTTTATCATGTATTAGCAGCTTAACCCTTGGATTCATTACGCTTTTCGAATAAACGTAAAATCGTTAAAACATTGAAAAAAAACGTATCGTACCGTGAAATAATCTAACACCAATATTTTTCATGCATAATCAATAAACATACACATATTATGAATTTTTTATGTTTCAAAAGGGGTTTAGAAAATGTGCCTTTGCGTTTATAACGCTCGAATATACGATCATCGGCGAGGGTGCGATGTTGGACGAACGGACGACGAAGAACACAAACTTTTTCCTTCTCCCAATATTTCGAAATTATTGAAGTATGTGAGGGTGAATTTCAGCTGATAGGGGGCTGAATTATGGGGTTTGCAAACCTAGATAGCTTATTTATAAATAAATTTGCAAGTTAAATGGGCTTTGGTTTTGGGCTTGCAAGTTTAAGGATAATTGGGCCTACTTAATTAATTAAATTGAGCCCAATAACACTCACTTAATTGAATAATAAAAGTTTAAAAAATAAGTTTTCATAAAATAATATTTTTATCTTATAAAACTTCTTGTTTTCCCAAAACCGGCTTCTCGGGAAAAATCGAGCTCGATTCGTAAAATAATTCGAACTCCAACGTTTTTAGGAAAATTAAATCATTTTTTAAAATCATATTAGGATGTCTTGCCATTTTTTTAATGAAAAATAATTATTCTTGTCTTGGTCGTCCCCGGTCTTTTTCCCCTACCTATTATCGAATATTCGTGTAAAATCCTTAATCTCATGCAATCATGTAATATTATCATTTAATCATGTCATCACATATTTAATCATATAATAAACATTATGCTAGTATTTAAAATAAATTAAATAAAACAATTAAGCAATTAAAATAATTTTGCATGCATGCGGTTTTCGTAAGTTGATTTTTCGGATGTTACAACTCCCCTATAAATAATCATCTATTCCCCATTTTACTAACATTTCTCCAACATAATATCCTCTCCACCCTTTTCTTAGCACTTCTTCCGTGCTGCTTCACAGCCTCGTCCGTCTCGCCTACGTCCATCCCCGCCTTAGCTTGCTGCGCCTCGCTTACATCCCACTCATCCACACTTGTTGTGCCTCGCCTTCCACACGAGCCTGCCTCACATCCGCCCCTTCGCATGCTCGCCCCAGACTCTTGCACTAGCCTCGCCTGCCTTTCCGCCTTACCCTGTCTCTCTCCTGCTCGCATCGCCACCACCCTCTTTCCTCATTCATCATCCCCTCGTCCTCGTGCACTCATCCACGCCCTCGCTCGTAGCGCTCTTTCCTCGCCCCTGCACTAGCATCGTCACCGCCCACCTTCCTCACTCGTCTGCCCCTCGCCCTCGCCCTCGCAATCGCCCACACACCCTGCCCCACACCTCGCCCTCGCCTATCCTCTCATCCCCTACCACACGCCGTGTGTCACTCACCCTCGCCACATCTTCGCCCACACCTCCTCCACACATCCTCGCCCAACGCCCAGATGCTCCTCGTGATTGCCCGCGCACTCGCCCTCGCCCTCTCCCATCCTCTCATCTCCTTGCTGCCGCCTGCTCCCAGCCTTGGATCGTCCCAAGCTCGCACATGCCCTCTCTCAGCCCCTGCTCTCCCACTTAGTCTCGCCCTCCGCCCCTTGCGAATGATTGTGTGGTTTCTCAATAGTTTTTGGGGGCGTTTCCCGTAATTTTCAAAGTGGTAAAAAATGTTTGATATTGAAAAACTAAATAATTATGAAAATTTTCTAACACAGTATGCCCTCGTGCGCTCGCTAGCCAGCACGCCCTCATGCTCCGCTCAACCAGCACGCCTCACCACTCCAGCCCCACACCTCCTCGCACCACAACCACACGCCACAGCTCACCATCCTCGTCCCAATCTTCAAGGTCCTCTACTAAGCTTTAGGTAGGAGAAACGAGTACTTCACTTACCTTCCATGCTTCAATCTCTTCACTCTCACCACCTCAAGCTCATCTATTAGGATCCGACCTTCACCCTCATCACCTTAAAATCTCTACTAGGCTTCAGCCTTAGTAAGAAAATAAAACTCTCACCTCCTCATCTCGTAACTCCTCTGTTATGCATGGCATTAGCAGGAAAAATGAAATATACTTACCACATTGTCTCCCCACATAACTCCTTTGACTCTTCTGCTAGGCGATGTCTTAGCAGAAAAATAAAACTCCCACCTCTGCACCCTCTGACTCCTCTACTAGGCGATGCTTTAGTAGGTAAATAAAAGCTTCACCTCCTCATTCCTAACTCAAATTCTATGCGATGTTTTAGCAGGAAAATAAAAGTTTCACCTCATCACCCCTAACTCCTCTGCCAGGCGATGCCTTAGCAAGAAATTAATAAATTTCAATGTCCCCAACTCCTCTCTTCTACTAGGCATAGCATGAGTAGGAAAATTTAATTTTCAATCTCCTCACCTCTTCTCCTCTACCAGCACAGCCTAAGTAGGTCAAATTTATTTCTCCTCATCAACTCTTCTCATCTACTAGGCGCGGCCTAAGTAGGTAAAATTTAATTTCTCCTCGTCAACTCTTCTCCTCTACTAAGCGCAGCCAAAGTAGGTAAAATTTAACTTTCAGTCTCCTAACCTCTGCTCCGCTACTAGGCTCAGCCCAAGTAGGTAAAATTTAATTTTCAATCTCCTCACCTCTGCTCCTCTACTAGGCTCAACCCAAATAGGTAAACTTTAATCTCAATCTTCTCACCTCTGCTCCTCTACTAGGCTCTGCCCAAGTAGGTAAAATTTAATTTTTAGTCTCCTCACCTCTGCTCCTCTACGAGGTTCATCCCAAGTAGGTAAAATTTAATCTCAATCTCCTAACCTCTGCTCCTCTACCAGGGTCAGCCAAAGTAGGTGAAATTTAATCTCAATATCCTCACATTTGCTCCTCTGTTAGACGATACCTTAGCAAGAAAATAAAAATTCTCCATCCTCACCCTCTGACTCCTCTGCTAGACGATGCCTTATCATGAAAATAAAAAAAAATTCACCCTCACCCTCTGACTCCTCTGCTTAGGCGATGTCTCTACTAGGAGATGTCTTAGTAGGAAAATAAAAATTTTCCACCCTCACCCTCTAACTCCTCTGCTAGGCGATGCCTCAGCAGGAACATATAACTTCCACATCCTTACCTCTTGACTCCTCTGCTAGGCGATGTCTCAGCAGGAAAATAAAATTTCCATTTCCTCATACTCTGACTCCTCTGCTAGGCGATGCCTCAGCAAGAACGTAGAACTTCCACATCCTCACCCCCTGACTCCTCTGCTATGTGATGCCTTAGCAGAAAATTAAAACTTACACCTCATCCTCGGACTCCTCGGCTAGGAAATGTCTTAGCAGGAAAATAAAATTTTCACACTCTCACCCTCTAACTCTTCTACTAGGCGATGTCTTAGCAGGAAAATAATAAATTACACCTCCTCCTAACTCTTTTCTTCTACTAGGCGTAGCCTAAGTAGGTAAAATTCAATTTTTCTCCTTCCCAAATCTGCTCCTCTACTAGGCACAATATAAGTAGGTAAAATTTAACTCATACCACCCTCATAATACAATAACATCCATGAACATAATATAAGAACTTGGCTTTATTAAATTTCAAACGATTACATAGGAAAAATTCAAAAACAAAATACATTAACAATAAAGTAAAGAGTAATATTTTCTAAGGTGGTAAGCATTCCAGAGTCTCGTTAAAGCATTGCCAGGCGCATTCTCCGACTTTTCTCTCAACTCTTCTTTTCTCTTGTCTATCAAGCGGAGGAAATCTAGCATCACTCTCAACCCTCTGCGATTTCTCCCACTTCCCTCTTGATTCTCTAATCTCCATCACCTTGTCTCAATTCCTATTCAGAGGAACATGGGATGATAATTTTCCTCTACCTCTTTCTTTATCCTCTTCTCTCTGACACCTCTCTTCCTACCCCCTCTCTCCGCCCCCTCAACCCTACTTCCTCCAGGTCACTGCTCCATCCTCTTGTGTCATTCGGCATCTTCTAGATTCACATACTTTTCTGCCCGAGCTAAAAGATCATCATAGCTCCATGGAGGCTTCTTGACCAGTGATTTGAAGAATTCGCCTCCTCTCAGTCCATGGGTAAAGGCACTTATCATGATGTCGGGGGTAGCCACTGGTATCTCCAGTGCTGCATTGTTGAAACGCTGGATAAATTCTCGCAAAGTTTTAGTTTCTTGTTGCTTCATCACAAACATGCTTATGTAATTTTTCTGATACCTCTTGCTGCTAGAAAGCAATGGAAAACTGCTCGAAAGACCGTATTGAGTTGAGCTGCAGCGTATTAAACCACAACTAGGCTGATCTTACCAACGTGCCTAGGACACTTAACACTATCTGAATACTGATGTAAAAAAACTGCATTCTCCAATCTTCCCAAGTGTTCTGCTAGGTCAGTACGCCCATCATACTCTCCCACGCTTGACTGTCGAAAACTTGGGGGATGCCTTTCCTCCAAAATGGAGGGGGAAAAAGGACTCTCTTTCTTGAGCGCTGGAGCTTTATTTCCCAACTGCTGACTCAACATTCTTATCTCTCTCCACATCTCCTCCATCTCCAGATTCTCCCCACTTGGGAGGGGCCGAATCTCTTGAACCTTGCTCTGACGGCCCTCCGCATTCTCCTCTCGTTCTTAGCGAGTGACCTGTTCTTCGGCAAATATAGACTCTCAGTTCTTCTTCATGGCCTCGTCTACTGTCTTGTTAATGAATTGACCCAATTGTTCCATGGTCAAGCTCCCCACAATCTCATCGGGGCGAAGTTGTTCGGCCCTCGTCTTAGGACGAGGTTCTTCGGCTCTCGTCTCAGTACGAGGTTCTTCGGCTCTCGTCTCAGTACGAGGTTGTTTGTAACGAACCGTACTTCTCATACTTAAAATTTGCGGAAAAAATTAAAAATTTTCTTAAATAAAAACATCCATACGGTCGTCACTCAACATTCATAAAATAAACCTCACAATCATCCGTCACCAATAAAATTTTGCTAAAAGAAACTGTCTCCAAATATTTCGCATCCAAATGTATAAAAATCAGAGTATTTTAAACTTGCATAAAAACATAAACATTGCGGTCCTCGGGTCTAGCCTCCCACTCAGCCCAAGCCTGCCCCTTGGTCATCACCTCCTGTCTCCTCAACATAGTCACCTGCATCGATCAAGTCGAGTGAGTCTAAAGACTCAACACGTATAAACTGGGATAACGAGTACTACATAATAAAATTACATTCATCTTAAAAATAGGGCGTACATAACTTGAAGCTTGGACTTGCATAATAAACTTGGACATACGTACGTACATAATTTAGACGTGCCATCAACATAAACTTTCATAAACATACTGCATACTTGAACATACGTAACTTCATCATTTTGCGTAGAGGCATGTTTCAAAGCAAGTGACCCATAACATAATAAACGCCTGATCAGACAAACCACAGTACTGGGCTGACAGGGACGTATCCACTGCCACATACATGAGATCCCCGTTCATAATTTAACGGGCTGGTTGGTCCCCGTTCATAATTTAACGCTTTCCAACCACGATCTAACCCGTTCATAATTTAACGGGGCGGAGAGGTCCTCGGCCACGTTCACCGACTTCCAAACCCATTCATAATTTGGTCACAAGTCAATTAGCATACCTCAAAAACTTAAACATATTTTCTTTGAACGTCATACATACTTACTTGGCGTTGAGGGATTCGTTGGACTTCGATCGGGGCCGTTGCTGTGCATACTGATCATGAATCGACATGCTTAACTTGCATACTTAGACGTAGGTAATCATGCTCACTTACGAGTTCATTCAATTCCTTAGGACGTTCTACAATTCCCATGACTCGACTTTGTAAATCATTGTACTAACCCATGACGTCTAACCTCAAAGCATACTAAATTATTTTCCCCAAAAATGAAGGACACGGACCCCGTATCTACATCCGTGTAGGGGTCCGTGTAGGCTCTGGAAATTGACACCGAAGGAAAGCAAAGGCACGGACCCCGTGTCAGGGTCCGGGTGAGGGTCCGTGTAGGTACTGGAAATATACACTAAGTGAAACCCAAAGGCACGGACCCCGTGCCCTCATCCGTGTAGGGGTCCGTGTAGATACTGGATAAAGACTCCGAGAAGAAAACAAATGCACGGACCCCGTGTCAGGGTCCGTGTACGGGTCCGTGTACCCACTTTAATCGCGAACTTACGAAAATTCTGAACACCTAATATTTATCCTTCTAGACTCGGTTATACGGACCATGCACCGACACCTCGAGACCCATCCTAGCATTCCACTGTACAAACGTTTCAAAGCAATAACGTTCGCTCTACGACACAAACGACCCAAAATACGACCAATGACATCAAACTGTCTCCTACGACTTCTAATTACTTTGAGTGCCTATCGACAAGAAACGAAACCTCAAAGACACTCTTAACATCACTACTAACATACCCGTACGCAGCAACAATCGCCCGTCGATCTCCAACGAAGCCTGCAACAGAAACTTAAAGAAACACAATTTTCGTAAAAGTCACCGTTTGAGCAGTCCCACGAAAAGCATCCTAACTCACTCAATTTTCATCCAAAAATTTCGAATTATATATCAAATCGAAGGTATCGAGACGTTCTACAATTTTCTAGTTGTAAGTTTTCTCAAATTATGTACCGAAAATTCGCAGTATTCAGAAAGGACAGTAAAAACGAGTTTTCAGATCTAAAATCCATTCAAAACCGATCCGAATCAATTTCCGTTCAAACGACGAACGTCACACACATACTTTTACGCATAAAACAACGCAACGCTTAATATGACATGATCGATACAGAAAGAACAGATTATACGTGCCTTTTTGATATTAAAAATACCGTGACGACGACACCGACGCGGAGATGGAAGCGAGGTTGATCCGGGACGAACGTGGCACCGTTTTCTTGCAATAAAACTCACCAAAAACTCGATGGAAAGATAAGGGGAAGGGGGCGGCTGCTTTTCTCTCAAGAACCCTAGCTTTCTTCTTTTTCAAAATAATAAAATCTGAATGTGTGTGAGTGTGTGTGTATCGGTGTGTGTGTGTGTGTGTGTGTGTGTTAGGTGTGTGTAAAAGTGTGAAAATCGTGTAGTGTGTGTGTGTGGCTAGATTAGGGGGTTAAAATATTGTTTAAAAATGAATTAACCAATAATTAATAGTTAATCCTCCTTAGAAATAAGTACACACTAATTTCAATTAAATTCCTAATTCAAATAACACACACAAAAGTGCTAATTTTAAAAGTTTCAAACTCTTAAATAATTAAGCACATAAATAATAATTTTAAAATGCTAAACTAAATAAATTATTTAAAATGCCCCTTCCTAACTTAAAATAAAACACCACATAAAATTTCCAAAATCGTCACCGGTCTCCTCCTCGATCCCGCCTCGAATAATCGCCTGGAACATGAAACTTGAAAAAACGTTTTAACGTGCATCCCATAAACGTAAATAATTTAAAATAATGCATTTTAAATAAATTATGCATGACTAAAACTCATTTAAAAGTAAATAATTGATCTAATAATTAAATAAATGCATAGGTTATACGTGTACTGAATTTTTTTTGGGCACTACAGTTCCTCCCCCACTTATAAAAATTTCGTCCTAGAAATTAAGTCTTACCGAACAACTCCGGGTAGCGAAGTCTCATGTCGGCCTCTGACTCCCAAGTGGCTTCCTCCACTGATTGATTCAGCCACTGAACCTTGACCAACTTAGTCATCTTGTTCCGAAGTCTGTGCTCCTGCCTGTCTAGGATTTGGACTGGTTTCTCCTCATAAGACAGGTCTGGAGTCAACTGTAACGGTTCATAACTCAGAACATGAGAATGATTAGCCAAATATTTTCTCAACATCGAGACATGGAACACATTGTGCACCCCGGCCAGATTCGGCGGAAGGGCTACACGATAAGCTAGTGTCCCAACTCTGTCCAAAACCTCGAACGGTCCAATAAACCTCGGACTCAACTTGCCTCTTTTTCCAAATCTCATCACACCCTTCATGGGTGCTATCTTGACGAAAACGTGATCACCCACTGAAAATTCGAGATCTCTCCTCCTCTTATCAGCATAACTCTTCTGACGGCTTTGGACAGTCTTCATTCTCTCACGAATCTTGACCACCACGTCTGTAGTCTGTTGAACTATCTCTGGACCAAGCTCTGTCCTCTCACAAACTTCATCCCAATGAACTGGTGATCTGCACTTCCTCCCGTACAACGCCTCATAGGGAGCCATACCAATAGATGCCTGGAAGCTGTTGTTGTATGTGAACTCCACTAGAGGTAGTCTAGACTCCCAAGTTCCTTGAAAATCAATCATGCACGCTCTCAGCAAATCCTCTAAAATCTGAATCACTCGCTCAGACTGGCCATCTGTCTGCGGGTGAAAAGCTGTACTAAAAGCAACTTCGTCCCCATAGCTGCATGTAAGCTCTTCCAGAAGGACGATGTAAACCTCGGGTCCCTGTCGGACACAATAGAGACTGGGAAACCATGCAACCGGACGATCTCCCGGATATAAAGATCTGCATACTGCGTCATGGAGAAAGTCGTCTTCACTGGCAGAAAATGCGCTGACTTAGTGAGTCGGTCCACTATAACCCAAATGGAGTTCGATCCTCTGACTGATCTCGGTAATCCAACCACAAAATCCATAGTAATGTTCTCCCACTTCCACTCGGGAATGGGCAGTGGCTTAACCAATCCTGCTGGCCTCTGATGTTCAGCTTTTACTTGCTGGCAAGTGAGACATTCTGATACAAATCTACGGATGTCTCGCTTCATCCCTGGCCAGCAATACAATAACTGTAGGTCTTTGTACATCTTGGTGCCTCCTGGGTGAATGGAATACGGAGATGCGTGTGCCTCTGTCAAAATATTCTGTCTGATCGAACCAACACTAGGCACCCACATTCTACCTCTGTATCTCACAATGCTGTCTGAAACTGTGTACAGCACACTGCCCTTGGCTTCGTCTTTCAGTCTCCATTTCTGTAACTGCTCATCTGAAGACTGACCTGCTCGGATTCGGTCTAGCAAATCAGATTTGACTGTCAGATTAGACAGCCTAGGAGCCTTGCCATCACGATAAATCTCTAGACCAAACTTCTGAATCTCCGACTGTAGTGGTCTCTGAGCTGTCAACTGAGCAACAACTGCCACTTTTCTGCTCAAAGCGTCTGCGACAACATTAGCCTTTCCCGGATGGTAGCTAATTTCGCAGTCGTAATCTTTCACGAGTTCTAACCACCGTCTTTGTCTCAGATTCAGCTCTTTCTGCGTGAAGAAGTATTTGAGACTCTTGTGGTCGGTGAAGATCTGACATTTCTCGCCGTATAAGTAATGTCTCCAAATCTTCATTGCAAAGACAACGGCGGCTAATTCAAGGTCGTGCGTCGGGTAGTTCTTCTCGTGCACCTTTAACTGTCTGGAAGCATAAGCTATGACCCGACCTTGCTGCATCAACACTGCGCCTAATCCGTGCTTAGATGCATCGGTATAAAGCACAAACTCACCTTGCCCTATCGGCATGGCTAGCACTGGCGCTGAAATAAGAGCTTGCTTCAGAGTATCAAAGCTCTTCTGACATTCATCACTCCATACGAATTTAGCATTCTTCTTGGTGAGTGAAGTGAGTGGCACCGCTATGGATGAAAATCCCTTAATAAACTTACGGTAGTAGCCTGCTAAACCCAAAAAGCTGCGGATTTCAGATGCATTCTTCGGCTCAACCCATTCCTTGACAGCCGCTACTTTCGCTGGATCCACCTCGATTCCACTGCTAGATACTATATGCCCCAAAAATGCCACCTTTTCTAACCAAAATTCACACTTACTGAATTTCGCAAATAACTTGCGACTCTACAATGTCTGTAATACTGTCCTCATGTGCTGGTTGTGCTCCTCATGGCTCTTCGAGTATATTAGAATGTCGTCAATGAATAATATGACGAATTGATCGAGGAACGGTTGAAATACTCGGTTCATGAGATCCATGAAAATCGCTGGAGCATTTGTCAATCCAAATGGCATCACCAAGAACTCGTAATGCCCATATCTGGTCCTGAAAGCTGTCTTGTGGACATCTGCATCCTTCACTTTCAGCTGATGGTACCCTGATCGAAGATCTATCTTAGAGAACACGGTGGCTCCCTGCAATTGATCGAACAAGTCTTCGATTCTAGGCAAAGGGTATTTGTTCTTGATCGTTACCTTGTTCAGCTCACGGTAATCGATGCACAGCCTCATGCTCCCATCCTTCTTCTTTACAAAGAGCACTGGTGCACCCCACGGTGAGAAACTAGGGCGGATAAATCCTTTGTCGAGGAGCTCTTGAATCTGCTGTTTGAGCTCTAACATCTCAGCTGGAGCTAATCTGTATGGCGCCTTGGAGATTGGCGTTGTGCCCGGCACGAGCTCGATTGCAAACTTCACCTCTCTCTCTGGTGGAAGACCGGTGACGTCATCAGGAAAGACGTCTGGAAATTCTTTGACTACTGGCACCTCTGAAAGCGGTGGAGCCTGATAGGGCCTCTTGCCCTGCTTGTCCGCCTCGATATCCCGCTGGTCTTGCTCTGCAGCCAGAGCTCTAGAGACAGCAACTGCATAAGAAGTAGGGCCAGCTACCCTCACGTCACGGCGCAAGATCGGCCGCATGCCATTTAAGAAGTGCCTCAACTTCGCCTGGACATCATTAGCAATGAGGGGCACGAAGTGACATCCCCTCTCAAACTTCCTAACAAAATCTGCCAGGCTACTGTCCCCCTGCCGCAACGTCATAAACTCGTTGGTGAGTCTGGTTCGTACTTCCTCAGTGAAGTACTTGGAGTAGAAAACTTCCTTAAAACCATTCCAAGGCAGCACCTGTAAATTGACTGCCATTGACGCACTCTCCCACCATAGCCTAGCATCTCCAGTTAATAAGAAGGTGGCACAACGGACTCTGTCAGCATCCGTCAGCTCCATAAAGTCGAAAATTACTTCGATGGATTTGATCCATCCTTCAGCGACCATCGGGTCAGTAGTACCCGAAAACTCCTTCGGACTCATCCTCCTAAACCTCTCATTTACTGCCTCTGGTTGGGGCCTCGCCCCTGCGCCTGCTGCTGCCTGGTTCCCCGCAAATTGTGCGAAGAACTGTGTCATACCAGCAAGCATCTGTGCCTGCATATCTGGTGGTGGAGATGGTGGAGGATTGGCCCTCTCCTCATCTCGATGTTCCCTGTCCTCAACTCGGTGCTCCCTGTTCTCATCCCTTGTTTCCCGGTTAACCAAACGTCTAGGAGGCATACTGTTCCAATAATTCACCCAACACGTAAACCCAATATCCATGGACATATATCAATATTTATGATGCACGTAAATCAAACTTAAAACATGCACATACTGAAATCATAACTTGATGATTACTACATAACATATTGCAAAACTTTAAACTTACAGACTTGAGGTGTGACTTCGTGAGCTTCTTGCGACTGGCAGTAGGCGTAACCCTTTACAAGAACACTGATCTGATACCAACTGTAACGAACTGTACTTCTCATACTTAAAATTTGCGGAAAAATTAAAAATTTTCTTAAATAAAAACATCCATACGGTCTGTGGGGACCCGGACGCTAATCAAGTTCTTAATCATGTTTGGGACTAATTAATCAATTATAAAACAGGGTCTAAATTTTTTTTTAAAATACAAAGCGGAAACGTAATGTAATTTACTCCAATTACATATTAAACATGAACATACAAATCTTGGGTTTTCTACAAGATTCAACTAGGTTCAACTACATATCAGTGCTGAATCCTATGTTGCTTCAAAGCCCGGATCTCCACGCTATCTAATCTTCTCTCATCCTCTTCTTGACCCTGATCCAGCCCTACCTGTTGTCATGCACACATACAAAACAAGACAACAGCCGGATAACTCCGGTGAGATATAAATATCCCAGTATAAACAATGTAAACATGCAGTCATATAAAAGCATATACGAAAGCATATAAGAAGTATTCATAACATGTCTCAAATCAGAAACATAAATTCATATCAAACATTCAATAATCATGAATGGCATAAACAATGTAAATCAACATGTCATATCAGACTCAACTCAACCGACGCGTCGTCTCAGACTCGACTCCACTGACGCGTCGTCTCAGACTCGACTCAACTCTATCCTAGGGATCCCGATGTCTGGATATAGGTAATTATATCGAATCTCAGTCGATAGGAATGAATCAATTCCTAAACGGCATCGATATAATTAATATCTCCAGTGTCTGGGCGAATCAGCCGCAGAATTGACGACTCAGTCAATAACCCGACGAATCAGCCGGTAATTAGGCGAATCAGCCCATAATCAGACAACGCAGCCTGTAATTAAGCGAATCAGCTTAAGTTTTGACGAATCAGTCAATCACCAGACGAATCAGCCGGTGACTAGGCGAATCAGCCTATAATAAGACGAATCAGTCAATAACCCGACGAATCAGCCGGTGACTAGGCGAATCAGCCTATGACTCAACGACTCAGTAATCAATACATGCAGTCAGTATCTAAGCAACTCAATCAATGACTAGCGAATCAGCAGTCATTACATGCAGTAGCTATAAATCAATAGGCTACAAATATCAATCTTATCACACAGTAGCTATAAATCAATAGACTACAATCATAAGTCTGATCAATTGCAAGTATCAATGCAATAAGTAAAAGTATGTGATTTAGGGAAACTCGAGTCAAACCTTCCTCGAGTTGTGCAATCCCAACACAACATTAATTTATACCTTTCTTTCGTCGGTTTCTGGCTCAGTCGATGTCCTGAACTCACAGCCTGTCTGGCAATGACAATATCAATAATCTCATGTCAATATACCGTTCAACTCAATAACAATCTGATGAATCTGGATTTAATTCAAATCAACGGTATAACGGTACAATTTCAATATCCCCGTCAATACCGATTCAACAGATAATAGTTACAATCCATAACCCATATCTGATACCATCTGTAATCCAATCACAATTCAGATATGTATGGTATAAATCAATATACCCTAAAAATTCATAACAATTCCATAATCAGTCCGTTTCTTAGTCTGACTTCGATTCTATAATGTCTCATATGTAAAGAGCAACATATATGAGTTCCATTCAGTTCTGACAATATCATAATTCTAAAACATGTCAAAACGTAGTAAAACTTACGTCCAGTTGTAGCCTACGTCGCTAGGAACTCGATACCGAAGTCGGATTCAAATTCGGACGGACGGATTGAAAGATAAAGGCGTAAGGATTTTCGGAACCTCTCTTGCCCCTTTTCTCGATTCTTCGTTTCTGAGGAAAGCTTTGCATGCATCTATATATATCTATACACTTCGCGCATGCAACAAGACAAGTGGTTCATTTTCCGCAAGACACGCAACACCGCGGGTGCGGTCGCGTAAGCACCGTGGGTGCGGTCACCCTACTGTATCGATTCTTTCAAATTCCCTTAGCACCACCGCGGGTGCAGTCCTCCCCTTACCGCGGGTGCGGTCTGGCATGCTCATATCTTTCAGAATTTTATTTCTGAATACATTTCTCGGTGTTCCGATTAATCCCGTCATAATCACATGAAATGATAAATCAATCATCGTTAATTGCAGTGTTTAATTCTTGGGCATTACATTTCTCCCCCTCTTAGATCTGAGTTCGTCCTCGAACTCTCCACAAGCAATCCAAATCTAATAGAAGAAATGAATAACAGAGTTTAACATCCAAACTCGTTTTACTAACATCATTCTGAGGTATTTTTCTTTGATCAAGCTCTGATTCTGGTCTGGAATCAGAAGTCAAGAATTATAATATCATAATCCTTCTTCAACTCGTTCTAGCCGAATCAATCCCGCATTACTGGCTATACCACATCCTTATATTCCAATCTGCAATCTATCACACAACAATACCATCTGTAGTTGTTATCCTATCTGTTTATCCCAATCTAGAACATAATCAATCTTCATCTTCCACTACCAATCGTCATCATCCGACATTGGTTTCTTAAATCTATCCATGCTGAACTATCTTGATAGCTACTGTCATACAGTCAATCATATCATGACAATAATCTATATCAACTAGTACTAACATCCAGTACCAAAGCTCTACAATTATCTGTCAATATCTGGTAATCTACTCTGACTATCTGTCAATTTGTAATAAATCTGCACAAGAGAGCTTATGATATAATCTATCACAAGTACAACTCCGTCAAAATCACAATCTGATATCATCTAATTCTTGAATTCTCGTCAATCTGACTATTTCTTTGACATTGATCTATGCCATCTGGTTCTGTTTGTACGTAATCTGGTACAAACTGATAGATATAGATTGAATAATCTGTCAATCATAATCATATCATATCATAATCTAAAGAAAATGGTGGTAATTTCATAACGAAAGCCATAGAAATGTACTCCCATTTCTGTTCAGAACTATACAAAATCTGTAATAATCTTCTGATTTCTATCTTTTCTGGCTTCTTCTGTTAGCAATTCAGACTTATCAGTACAATTTCTGCCAACATTTCAATACATTTCTGTTATAACTGATCTCCTCTGTCTATATCACAACTATCTGTTAAATACAATCCAGTCTCAGTCATCAGACTGAACACTGAATCCATGACTGTAAGCTTCTAACAATATCTGTTCTTTCTGATTCGAACTAATTGATATACACAAATCAGTTAATAACATAAAGTAAAGAGGAAATACCTACCTGGTATTCGGCTCTGACTATCACTATCAATCTTTGCTGTACAATTCTGACACATCTGACATCACAGAATAATCAATCTCATACAAAATACAAAATCACGTATCTGTTACTCTGATCGACACTCTGTTCTGACTATCGATATTGAGTTCTAAATATTCTACTCAGCTTTTTAAACTGCTATCGATTCGAAATCAACTCTGGTTCGGACTGTACAATATAATCTTGATTGTCTACTATCTTTCTCAATCAGGATTCAAAATTTCAACAATTTCGAAGATCAGTTCAAGACTAAAATCAATCTCTCTGATTGGAATCAGATCTGAAGTCTTATCAGAGAAAACATCGAGAACTTTCTTATCATTGGTAAATCAGCCAATGATAGACTCAACTTCAGTAAATCAACTGAATACATAAGGAGTCATTCTGCTCCTTTCTGTAATAATCAAGTCATAGCTAGTACGAATATCAAAGGAATTCTCAGTCTAGAATTCTTATCGTACTATATTCATCCCTTGGTCATCTCAGGTCTGATTCTTACCATCTTCTGGAATCAATCTATGGTATCTTCGTACTTGATCAGCATATCAATATCAGTAATGCAGTTCTAAAATCATAGAAAACCAGTACAACCCAAGCTACTACACGATCTAACTCGATCTCATTCTCATCCTATTGTAGTATACAAGATCTAACAGAAATCGCTGATACAAAATCTTTTCCCAAAGGAACAGAACCAAATACTACAGTAAATAGGGACTCAACAAATAATGCGTACATCAATGCAAGTCTCTCAGAAATAAAAATATGTGAAGCACCGGTATCCCTCAATACATATGCAGGAAAATCAAACAAATCAGTTACCTACAACATCATCATCTGGTGCTTCCTGAGCCTGTTCCTCGGTCAAAGCAAATACTCTGGCCTGCTGTCTAGGGGGCTGGCCAACTGTCTGGCTTCCTCCTGGCCTCTGCTGTGACTGAGATGGTGCTGGCTGAAATGAAGGAACAGCAGCTGATCGTCTACTCCACTGTGCCGCTGATCCAGATGGTTCGGCTCCCTGGGATCTTTGGGAACCCCTCTGTGGACATACTCTGGCAAAATGTCCCTGTTGCTTGCAGAAGTGGCAGCTACCAAGTACTCCTTGGCATTGCTCAGTGGAATGTCTCCCTCCACAATTTCCGCAGTACACTCCAGTATAACTCTGCTGAGACCCACTGGAACTAGAAGAACTGCCGCCAGACTTCTTAAACTGCTTTCCTCTAGCCTTTAGAAAATCTTTCCTTCCACCACTACTACTGCCACTCTCGAATCGGGGAGGTGGTTGCGGTGGTCTCGACACTGGAGGAACAAATTCAGCTCCTCTCTGCCTTATCAGGCCCGCCTCAGCGCCCTTTGCTCTATTCATGGCATCAGCAAAGTTATTGGGTCTCCCCGTGTTCACCAATGTAAATATATCGGGATTCAAGCCATTGATGAATTGATCGGCAACGGCTTCGTCATTTTCGGACACATGTGGAGCAAACTTCAACAAGGTAGAGAACTTGGTCACATATTCTTCAATGTTCAGCTGACCCTGTCTCAAATTGGCAAACTCCGCCCCTTGTCCTTTTTGTACGATATTGGGAAGAATCTCTGATAAAACTCAGTTTTAAATACATCCCAAGTAGTAATCGTACCTCGCTGCTCCAAGGCCCTCTTCATTGTAACCCACCAGCTTTGTGCAACATCAAGCAACTGGTGCCCAATCAATTTAATCCGACGCTCATCACTGTACTCCAGTGAATCAAACAGCAACTCAATGCTACCTAACCAACTCTCTCACACTCGACTGATGTCTCAGTACCTTTCAGAGTGGGTGGTTTGAATGACTGAAACCTCTTCAGCAAGGTTTCCATTGGAGTCGGTGTTACATCCATTGGAGGATTCGATGTACTACCCTGTTCTGGAATTCGTCTAGGAGGCATATCTGAAACTCAAAAGGATTAGTAATCCAATCCAACACACCTGTTTCAATTCAGTCTCTCCTCCGATCATCTTACTGCAGATCGAGAATCAATTCAGATTCGTGCCAATAATACATATTACAAAATCAAATCAGATAAATCAAGTAACATGTATTATATAAAGCAGTACGACATGCTAGCATTCATAAGCAAGGAAAGAAACACATTCTACCCCGCTCACTAGCTTCTTCTATTTCAATCTAAATAATCTACAGTTCTGGTAACCTACAGCTCTGATACCACCTGTTGTGGGGACCCGGACGCTAATCAAGTTCTTAATCATGTTTGGGACTAATTAATCAATTATAAAACAGGGTCTAAATTTTTTTTTAAAATACAAAGCGGAAACGTAATGTAATTTACTCCAATTACATATTAAACATGAACATACAAATCTTGGGTTTTCTACAAGATTCAACTAGGTTCAACTACATATCAGTGCTGAATCCTATGTTGCTTCAAAGCCCGGATCTCCACGCTATCTAATCTTCTCTCATCCTCTTCTTGACCCTGATCCAGCCCCACCTGTTGTCATGCACACATACAAAACAAGACAACAGCCGGATAACTCCGGTGAGATATAAATATCCCAGTATAAACAATGTAAACATGCAGTCATATAAAAGCATATACGAAAGCATATAAGAAGTATTCATAACATGTCTCAAATCAGAAACATAAATTCATATCAAACATTCAATAATCATGAATGGCATAAACAATGTAAATCAACATGTCATATCAGACTCAACTCAACCGACGCGTCGTCTCAGACTCGACTCCACTGACGCGTCGTCTCAGACTCGACTCAACTCTATCCTAGGGATCCCGATGTCTGGATATAGGTAATTATATCGAATCTCAGTCGATAGGAATGAATCAATTCCTAAACGGCATCGATATAATTAATATCTCCAGTGTCTGGGCGAATCAGCCGCAGAATTGACGACTCAGTCAATAACCCGACGAATCAGCCGGTAATTAGGCGAATCAGCCCATAATCAGAAAACTCAGCCTGTAATTAAGCGAATCAGATTAAGTTTAGACGAATCAGTCAATCACCAGACGAATCAGCCGGTGACTAGGCGAATCAGCCTATAATAAGACGAATCAGTCAATAACCCGACGAATCAGCCGGTGACTAGGCGAATCAGCCTATGACTCAACGACTCAGTAATCAATACATGCAGTCAGTATCTAAGAAACTCAATCAATGACTAGCGAATCAGCAGTCATTACATGCAGTAGCTATAAATCAATAGGCTACAAATATCAATCTTATCACACAGTAGCTATAAATCAATAGACTACAATCATAAGTCTGATCAATTGCAAGTATCAATGCAATAAGTAAAAGTATGTGATTTAGGGAAACTCGAGTCAAACCTTCCTCGAGTTGTGCAATCCCAACACAACAGTAATTTATACCTTTCTTTCGTCGGTTTCTGGCTCAGTCGATGTCCTGAACTCACAGCCTGTCTGGCAATGACAATATCAATAATCTCATGTCAATATACCGTTCAACTCAATAACAATCTGATGAATCTGGATTTAATTCAAATCAACGGTATAACGGTACAATTTCAATATCCCCGTCAATACCGATTCAACAGATAATAGTTACAATCCATAACCCATATCTGATACCATCTGTAATCCAATCACAATTCAGATATGTCTGGTATAAATCAATATACCCTAAAAATTCATAACAATTCCATAATCAGTCCGTTTCTTAGTCTGACTTCGATTCTATAATGTCTCATATGTAAAGAGCAACATATATGAGTTCCATTCAGTTCTGACAATATCATAATTCTAAAACATGTCAAAACGTAGTAAAACTTACGTCCAGTTGTAGCCTACATCGCTAGGAACTCGATACCGAAGTCGGATTCAAATTCGGACGGACGGATTGAAAGATAAAGGCGTAAGGATTTTCGGAACCTCTCTTGCCCCTTTTCTCGATTCTTCGTTTCGGAGGAAAGCTTTGCATGCATCTATATATATCTATACACTTCGCGCATGCAACAAGACAAGTGGTTCATTTTCCGCAGGACACGCAACACCGCGGGTGCGGTCGCGTAAGCACCGCGGGTGCGGTCTTGCACCGCGGGTGCGGTCGCGTTAGCACCGCGGGTGCGGTCACCCTACTGTATCGATTCTTTCAAATTCCCGTAGCACCACCGCGGGTGCGGTCCTCCCCTTACCGCGGGTGCGGTCTGGCATGCTCATATCTTTCATAATTTTATTTCTGAATACATTTCTCGGTGTTCCGATTAATCCCGTCATAATCACATGAAATGATAAATCAATCATCGTTAATTGCAGTGATTAATTCTTGGGCATTACACGGTCGTCACTCAACATTCATAAAATAAACCTCACAATCATCCGTCACCAATAAAATTTTGCTAAAAGAAACTGTCTCCAAATATTTCGCATCCAAATGTATAAAAATCAGAGTATTTTAAACTTGCATAAAAACATAAACATTGCGGTCCTCGGGTCTAGCCTGCCACTCAGCCCAAGCCTGCCCCTTGGTCATCACCTCCTGTCTCCTCAACATAGTCACCTGCATCGATCAAGTCTAGTGAGTCTAAAGACTCAACACGTATAAACTGGGATAACGAGTACTACATAATAAAATTGCATTCATCTTAAAAATAGGGCGTACATAACTTGAAGCTTGGACTTGCATAATAAACTTGGACATACGTACGTACATAATTTAGACGTGCCATCAACATAAACTTTCATAAACATACTGCATACTTGAACATACATAACTTCATCATTTTGCGTAGAGGCATGTTTCAAAGCAAGTGACCCATAACATAATAAACGCCTGATCAGACAAACCACAGTACTGGGCTGACAGGGACGTATCCACTGCCACATACATGAGATCCCCGTTCATAATTTAACGGGCTGGTTGGTCCCCGTTCATAATTTAACGCTTTCCAACCACGATCTAACCCGTTCATAATTTAACGGGGCGGAGAGGTCCTCGGCCACGTTCACCGACTTCCAAACCCATTCATAATTTGGTCACAAGTCAATTAGCATACCTCAAAAACTTAAACATATTTTCTTTGAACGTCATACATACTTACTTGGCGTTGAGGGATTCGTTGGACTTCGATCGGGGCCGTTGCTGTGCATACTGATCATGAATCGACATGCTTAACTTGCATACTTAGACGTAGGTAATCATGCTCACTTACGAGTTCATTCAATTCCTTAGGACGTTCTACAATTCCCATGACTCGACTTTGTAAATCATTGTACTAACCCATGACGTCTAACCTCAAAGCATACTAAATTATTTTCCCCAAAAATGAAGGACACGGACCCCGTATCTACATCCGTGTAGGGGTCCGTGTAGGCTCTGGAAATTGACACCGAAGGAAAGCAAAGGCACGGACCCCGTGTCAGGGTCCGGGTGAGGGTCCGTGTAGGTACTGGAAATATACACTAAGTGAAACCCAAAGGCACGGACCCCGTGCCCTCATCCGTGTAGGGGTCCGTGTAGATACTGGAAAAAGACTCCGAGAAGAAAACAAAGGCACGGACCCCGTGTCAGAGTCCGTGTACGGGTCCGTGTACCCACTGTAATCGCGAACTTACGAAAATTCTGAACACCTAATATTTATCCTTCTAGACTCGGTTATACGGACCATGCACCGAAACCTTGAGACCCATCCTAGCATTCCATAATATCAATACAAGTTGTACAAACGTTCCAAAGCAATAACGTTCGCTCTACGACACAAACGACCCAAAATACGACCAATGACATCAAACCGTCTCCTACGACTTCTAATTACTTCGAGTGCCTATCGACATGAAACGAAACCTCAAAGACACTCTTAACATCACTACTAACATACCCGTACGCAGCAACAATCGCCCGTCGATCTCCAACGAAGCCTGCAACAGAAACTTAAAGAAACACAATTTTCGTAAAAGTCACCATTTGAGCAGTCCCACGAAAAGCATCCTAACTCACTCAATTTTCATCCAAAAATTTCGATTTATATATCAAATCGAAGGTATCGAGACGTTCTACAATTTTCTAGTTGTAAGTTTTCTCAAATTATGTACCGAAAATTCGCAGTATTCAGAAAGGACAGTAAAAACGAGTTTTCAGATCTAAAATCCATTCAAAACCGATCCGAATCAATTTCCGTTCAAACGACGAACGTCACACACATACTTTTACGCATAAAACAACGCAACGCTTAATATGACATGATCGATACAGAAAGAACAGATTATACGTGTCTTTTTTATATTAAAAATACCGTGACGACGACACCGACGCGGAGATAGAAGCGAGGTTGATCCGAGACGAACGTGGCACCGTTTTCTTGCAATAAAACTCACCAAAAACTCGATGGAAAGATAAGGGGAAGGGGGCGGCTGCTTTTCTCTCAAGAACCCTAGCTTTCTTCTTTTTCAAAATAATAAAATCTGAATGTGTGTGAGTGTGTGTGTATCGGTGTGTGTGTGTGTGTGTGTGTTAGGTGTGTGTAAAAGTGTGAAAATCGTGTAGTGTGTGTGTGTGGCTAGATTAGGGGGTTAAAATATTGTTTAAAAATGAATTAACCAATAATTAATAGTTACTCCTCCTTAGAAATAAGTACACACTAATTTCAATTAAATTCCTAATTCAAATAACACACACAAAAGTGCTAATTTTAAAAGTTTCAAACTCTTAAATAATTAAGCACATAAATAAGGATTTTAAAATGCTAAACTAAATAAATTATTTAAAATGCCCCTTCCTAACTTAAAATAAAACACCACATAAAATTTCCAAAATCGTCACCGGTCTCCTCCTCGATCCCGCCTCGAATAATCGCCTGGAACATGAAACTTGAAAAAACGTTTTAACGTGCATCCCATAAATGTAAATAATTTAAAATAATGCATTTTAAATAAATTATGCATGACTAAAACTCATTTAAAAGTAAATAATTGATCTAATAATTAAATAAATGCATAGGTTATACGTGTACTGAATTTTTTTTTGGGCACTACATTGTTCACGTCCCATCTCCTCAAGGAGAGGCTGTTCAGGTCTCCACCGCGGATGTGACGAAACTGAACTAGTTCTTCTGCTTCTTCTCCGGCCTACCATCTCTACGTCTCAGCTCGAACTTTCCCACAGACGGCGCCAAGTGATACTCACTGAAAAATTAGGGTCTGATTCCAGTAAGTAACACTAGTCCAGACGCAGGCTTCGAATTTGCCCTGAGCTTGATATCATGAAGAAAACCGTTAGAAGAAGGCCAAGAGGGTGTCTTGGCGTAGTACCTCCGATGCTCAAGTCAGAGACTGGGGATATAAGTAGAGAGCAGCTAAGGGTGCTGCTGAAAAATAATATAGTGAATATGAATGAGTTGGTCATGGGCCTTCTACATTGGCTAGGGATGGGTCGGGATCTATGATCCGGTGTGGGCTCGATTTGTATGGGCTCATTCCTGGGGTAGCATTTTATAATAATATGATTTAGAAAGGAAAAAAACAAGTGATATTGTGTCTATATATGCTGATGTTTGTTGAAAGTTGTTTAACTTCGAATATTGATATAGAGTCGACTTAAACTAATGTTGTAATGTCTTTAGTCCTTTATAAATATATTCGATTGCGATGCGATTGATAAAATATTTGAAATTTTGGGAGGAAAATTTCACAGTACTAAAATATATGCATCATTATCTTGTGATAAAATTAGTTTCCAATTAGTTAGATCGATTACTTCAACTCTATTTTCTAATGTTCTTTATTTTAAGATAAATTCGTTGGAATATTCGGCCATTATGATTTAGAATTAATTAATTTTCTAGTATTTAATTAATTTAACACCTAATTTTTTCTCTCGATATATTCTATTCTTAATTTTGAAATATATTTATACTATTTTCTGAAACAATTTATCATGATAAATTCTATAATATTTTTTATCGCACAATTATTTTTTGGGAAAAAAAAAAAATCAACCTCGCAATGCCTCTTTAAAGTGTCGGCAAATAGGATCCGAAATATATATATATATATATATATCAATGTAGTTGAATAAACTCGGTCTCAAATATTTTGTTTTAATAAATCCATTTTCTGTATGTCATATAAATATAATATCTCCATATATATTTGACTACCGACATTCTCTGTTAAAATTACAGTGACACATACTTCCATATACATTTTAGACAATAGAATATATATATATATATATCTGTATTATAATTCAGACAAATTAATTATATATATATATATCTGTATTATAATTCAGACAAATTAATTATACAGGTTGTTGCTTCTGAAAACTACACCATATCAATTTGATGGTATATAACCACCAAATCAACCGTTTGACGGTAGAGTTTTGGTTGTTACTTGTTATTCGAATATTATAATATTAGTTAATGCCCATAAGCTCTACGTGAAAATCATTTACTATAGATGTATTCTGTTTATCATAAAGTATAAAAAATTGTGTGCATCAAATTTAAATATTGTTCTAGATGTTGTGACACCTAGCGATAACACGCAACGGAATAATATAACACACAAAAAATAACTTAAATCAAAATAACTCAAACTTAATTGTGCACAAGTATAAATAATTGTGCAATGTCTCATTGCAACATAATCAATAGAAAACCAACTTGAGTTTAAAAAACCAACACTAGTGATTTTAATGAAAACTAATTTTCTCAATAGGTTGACAAAACAAATTAATTTTTTTTTAAAAAAAATAACCAGAATAAAACAAATTCAAGGAAGCAAACACGATGTAGAAAATTGAAGTAATAAAAACAAGATCTTCAGTTAACACTTCCATGCGTGTTGTCTACAGATGTCTCCAACAATCACGGCAACAGGTGAAATAATATTTTTCAAAACAGCAACGTCTTTATTAATTATTTTTCTCTGAAGTTCACGTCGTGCAAAATTGCAAAGGTGCGAAGCCATGAAAAGTGAAAACATAAGTCTTTTCCATCAATTTGTTTCTCTTATTTGTAGCCTCCTTCTCTCATAGGGTTAATCTCCAAAAGAAATCCTACAAAATATGGAAACAATAATTTTATTAGAAATAAACTCTTTTTAAACAATGATAACATATCATAAAATTCTTATTATACTTATCACATATCTAAAAAGTCAAAAATCTTAGTTAAATATTTTACACAATCTAAACAATAAGGAAAAGATTATTTTAAAGCATAAATTATATCTTGGAAACCAAGAATATTTTTCTTTAGGTCTCTTCTTTTTTTCTTTATTGGACAAAATAAGCACAAACATCATTTTCCATTTTTATTCCTTCTTTATCTCCCTCTATTTGTGAAAATCCATCTCCCCCTTAATGTGATAGCATATCTCCCCCTAATTTGTCATGTTAGCATTTGATCATGTTAGCATACGTGTTGTTAGCGGTGTTGACAACACGTGAATCAACACAAGAAAGAAACAAACATTTATTGCATATCATCCAGGTAGAGCATAAAAACTTATCATCAAAAAAAAATAACGCAGGCATAGAGCAAAACAAAGTAACACAAGCACAGACACAAAGAAAAATAATTAATCATTTATCACTATCAATTTTAGCTTCATCTCCTTCACCTTCTCTTGTTCTTAACGGGCCAGCTTTCACAGAGCAAAACAAAGTAACACATGCATAAACACAGAGCAAAATGATCATAGAGCAAAATGATTAATCACTGATTGCTATCAGTGTCAGCTTCATATCCTTTTCTTGTTCCCGACGGGCCTGCTTTGTCGGTTTGTGCTCCAACTTCTACCTTTTTTGTTTAGAATTGACTGCAACCTCCAGAGCCAGCCGGTAGTCAGCAACTAGATTCTCAAAATAGAGCAAATCAGCCTTGGCTTAAATGATCTTGGCCAGGGCATGATCCAACTGAACCTGAATGACATTGGTGGAGAGCATGACTTATCCAGTGGGAGCGGCTGTGTTGTGAGAGCCTTGTGGCATATCAATGACGTCAGAAGCAGTGCGAGACTCATACCAAGGTAGGTTTATGTTTCGATTGCCCCTAAGATGTGCATGGACAATTTTCAGCAGCTTGCTTGCATCTGATGATTTTTCATCAATTTAATGGATAAATCCTTGAGATTAAAGGATGACATAAATGAGTGAAGGAAATGGCAGTTTAGATGATTTCAATCCTCCTTCAAAAAACTGGAGTACTCTCTTAAATACCATTCGTCCAAAATTGAGCGTGTGAGTCCCTATTGAAAATAGCGTCAGAGCTTGAGACCTTGTCACTACCGTGGAATTGGTAGATGGTATCCAGTTGTAGATGACAACCTTGTGAAGAACAGAGTACAGAGAGGTGAGGTTTGTGGCAGAGAGGCGTCCTAGATGAACAGGAAACTGCTGAATTAAACCTCCCGTTAACACTGAAATGAACGCATTAATGTCCGGTTTGGGGCCATAATCAATATTAGGGGTGTTGTAATAAGATTTGATGAAACTTGGGTTAAATTGATACACCCTATCACAAACAAACACCCTTCCAAATTTTGTTGACCTCTCATCACCCACGCTTGGCGAAAGGTTGTTATAGAATTCTAGCGCAGTCTTTCGACAGAATAGTAGTACTGCAGACACATTAGAGAACAACTCCTGTAGCTTGGGGAAGTTCACCAGAATAGTAGTACTGCAGACACATTTTTCTCCTCAATAAATTCTCTATTGGCTAACACAGACCACTGTGCCAAAGATTTTTGGTGCAGAACATCATCAAGAAGGCTTTGCTCAGATCATAATCTTCCCAATCACTATTGTCTGGAATGTCCTCAACATCCAGTGCAACATCGGCGCAATCAGTAGAGATTTCAGTACCTTCTTCAAAAATTTCATCAAAGCTTTTGGAGAAAGAGTCAGTGGAGAGTTCAGGGCGGTTGTCCTCAAATTATCACCGCATTTCAGAGTCTGGTTCTTCATCAGAATCTGAGTGACTGGAACCAGAGTCAGAGTGCTTCACTTTCTTCAGGTTTTCTAATACCTAAGCCAAGGAGACCTCATCATCATCAGACGGAGTTGGTTATTTTGGGTCAGATTTTGCAGCTTCAGTATCAGAAATTGAGAGAGTGTCTCCAGAGGAGCTGCTTACAGTAGGGGGTGTGGGATTTTTACGAGCCACCAACTCATAGTCAGCATCATCCGAATCATCTCCATAGGTGTTCTCGCGATCAGCCAATGACAGTCTTGTAGAAGACTCACCTTTGTGGCGAAATCTCTTTGGAGGGAGTGAGACCAGGGTTGTACCTCGCCTGTCTTTTTGAGCGTTTGAACGGTGGTGGCGATGAAACAAATTGGTTTACAGAAGTGAAATCAAGAAGGTTTTCAAAGCCTTTTTTATTCCTCGGTTCGCAAGGGGCGACTGTCAAGTAAGATGAGAGTATCCTCAACTGGGACGATTTCAAAATTAGAAGCAAAAAGTGTTTCAGTATGTGTTGTGGGGACTTGAGAAACATCCTCCTTGTATCCCATCGCGCTTCGGATGTCTTGAGGACTTTTCTTGCCATTGCAAAAAATTCAAATACAATTGAGAAACGATGGGATGTATTCAACAACTTTTCAGAGAAAAATGAGAAGTGTAAAGAACAATATGGTCGAGCAATTTGCAAATTACGTGAGTGAGGTATGAAACAATGCATATTAAAAAAAAGCGCTCACACACAGTGGTACAGTAGCCAAAGTTAAAATTCAACAAATTCTAATAGATTTCTAAGTTTGTTCCCAGTGGTAAAAATTCTAACGAGTGAAAAAATATCCGAAAATAAAGCCGAGTAAAAAAACTTCAATTCAACATAATTGTTCTCCAAAAATTGTTTCCAGATTTAAACTCCTCATCGATCAACACCACAAAATCATCAGAAATAAAAAATATGGGATTTCTAGTAAGATCGATTTTTTTGTCGTATTTCTTCTGTTGAATACTCATACCCTCTTGACTCAACAATTTTCACACTACTATGTATATGCATGATCTAATTATTCCTCATAACATAATGTAACAGAAATAGAAACATGAAAAAAATATGTGATATGTTTACATATAAGGTGTTTTTACTGATGTTAGCAACACGTTCAATTCCTATAACAATTTTGATTTTTCTGCACACTCAGATGTTTGTCAACTATCTGAATATAGAAGTGGTAGCTCATACACTAGAAGAATGGTCTTCTTAGGACTACTCTAGGTAGCTTTTTTCATTTTCTTCTATCTTTGATTTCTGTATTTTAATTCAGAAGAGATAGCTCTCACATTAAAAGCACAGTTTTCATTGGACTCTTTTAGGTAGCTTTTTCCATTTTTATTTCTAACATAGAACATATCATAAATTTTTTAATCTTCTCATATCACTTTTCAAATGGGACAAGATCATGGAATACACGAACATCTCTCAACCACTTTGTGACTTAGTCAGATTATCTAATTTTCAAGTTTGTTGATTCAAATAAAATCAAGGAATTTTCAGCGCATCAGAAGATTATGTAACTCTGTGAAAACACAACATAAAACAGTACGAATTCAAATGAAGAATGCCTAAATCCTAAAATTGAAAATGCGTATTGGGTTTTGTCCGAGATGTTATAACAACTAAGACAATATCTTTGTAGGATCAGGATGCACACATGCTGAGAAATTTCCTATGGTTGGGGAACCTCTCAAAATCTAATTCTTTTGTGAATATGTCTGTCAATTGGTTATTTGTACCAATAAATTCTATGTGGATCAAACCTTTCTCTACTAAATCTCGAAGAAAATGACTTCGAATGTCAATTTGTTTTGTTCGAGAGTGTTGCACTGGATTTTTTGAAATATCAATTGCGCTTGAATTATCATATTACACAATTAGGGTCTCACTTTGAAGTCCGTATTATTCTACCATTGGATTCATCCATAAAAGTTGGGAGCAACAACTTTCAGCTGTCACATATTCGGATTCAGTAATTAAAGTGACACACAATTTTGCTTCATACTATACCATGAGTCTAAGTTATTTCCAGGTAGAAACATCCTCATGTTGTTCTATTTCTATCATCTAAATCTCCTGCCCAATCGGTGTCAGAAAACCTACTAGGTTGGTATTGCTTTCTTGAGTGTTCAATAATCCCGAGTCTATAGTTCCAGCTATGTAGTGTATAATACGCTTAACAACTTTTAGATATGAAATTTTAGGATTTGATTGGTACCGAACACACAAACAGACCCTAAACATGAGTCAGGGCAACCAGCAGTCAAATACAAGAGGTCCTATGATGCTGTGATATAAGGTGTTGTCAACATTTTCGGCAGCATCATCCTTGCACAATTTCTCACTCGAGCATATTGGTGTTTTGATATGTTCAGTATGTTCGTTGCAAATTTTTTAATCAGATTCTTGACATATTTACTTTGGCACAGAAAAATACCATATTGTATTTGTTTAATTTGCAATCCAAGAAAGAAACTTAACTCGTCAACCATGCTCATTTCAAAGGTAGAGAAAATTATCAGCATGTTTGATAAATGCAACAAAAATGATATCATCCACATAAACTTTACAGATAAGAATTCACCTTTATATTTCTGAATAAAAAGGGTTTTTTCTATTTCACCTCTTTTGAGTCCAATTAAAAGTAAATACTCGGTCAGACTATCATACCATGCAGATGATGCTTGCTTCAATCCATAGAGAGCCTTTTGAAACTTGTAAACGTGATCCAAGTAGTGTGGATCTTCTAATCATTTAAGTTGTACGTCTAACATACACTTCCTCACACAAGATGCTAAAAGAACTCTTGACATCCATTTGGTAGAGTTTGATCTTCATATAACATACAATAGCCAGCAATAGTCTGATTGACTCAATACGAGCTACAAGGGCAAAGGTCTTATCAAATTCAACATTGTCTACCTGTGTGTACCCTTGAGTAACTAACCTTGCTTTTCCGAATGATGTTTCCTGACTCATCAGTTTTATTTTTAAAAATATATTTTGTACCAATTATGTTATCATCGTCAGGAGGTGGAACTAAATACCACATATCATTTCGAACAAATTGTTCAAGCTCATCATGCATGCCATTTTTGTCCAAAACTCATCTTTTAATACCTCATTGACATTTTGTGGTTCAAAGTGAGATATAAAACAGGATGTCTAACATGGGAGTTCATGGAACTCATGCATAGTAATCGGAACATCTTGCGGTAATTAACCTTTTCTTTTTACTGGGTTTGTATGTCTTCATTCACATTTTCAATGATTTGAGATGATGGGTGATTCTTCTGAATTTTTTTTGGATTATTCATTCCATATTTGATTGCAACATCATCACTCTATTGTTCATCCTTAGGTTCAATCACTTCAAAGTCACGTGTTGTGCTCAGTGTTGAAACAACTGGGGCAACACTGGATTTTCAAGTGAGATGGAAATTTCCAGCAGGTCATCCTCGACAGTTTTCCCTTTGAGTTCCACATGATCATCAAAAACAACATCAATAAACTCCATAATATCCCTAGTGCTTAGATTAAACATATGATAAGCACAACTATTAGTGGCATATCCAAGAAACAAACAATTACCATTTTTGGAGCCAAAATTTGCTAGGTGATCTTTATCATTCAAGACATTGCAAACACAACCGAAAACATGAAAATATTTAAGATTTGGTTTCTTTCCCATGATTATCTCGTAGGGTGTCATTGTTTTACCGCTACTTAAATACACACGGTTTTCAATATGGTAAGTAGTGTGTAGGGCCTCAGCCCAAAAACGCTTTTAGACGTTCTTCGAATTCATCATCACCCTAGCCATTTTTTGTAATGTTCTATTCTTGCGTTCGGCTATGTCATTTTTTGTGGAGTTTTTGGAGTGGAGAATACATGCGAAATAGTTTTCCTATCGAAAAAAGATGAGAGAAAAAAATTCTAAAACTACTTACCATGATCAGTCCTGATTCTCTATACCTTCAAATTATGGAGATTATTAATTCTTGTGACTAAATGTTTTAATGCATCATAGATGTCTGAATTGTCTCTAATAAATCTTACCTATGAAAAAAGTGAGAAATCATCGACACACATAAAAGAATATTTCTTAACTCCAAAAGTTTCTACTTCCATAGGACCCATAAAGTCCATATGTAACAACTCAAGGCAGCATGTTGTCCTGAAGTGTGGCAACATGGGATGTGACACGTGAGTTTTCTTGCCATTTTGGTAATCTCCACACACATATGATTTTCATGCCTGACAGAGATTTTCATGGTTTTGAAATTTGCATTCCCCAATTTTCGCTACCAAAGTTCAAGTTCATTTACCTTTGCATGTTTGCATGTAAGTTCTTCTCCTAATTGATTGCAATTGTCCAAAGATCTTGTACATGTCATCACGCAAACATTACTATCATCTAAAACTTCACATGTATGTTTGCCAAACTTAACATGTAAATTGTCATCACACAATTGACTAATGTTTATCAAATTTGAGTTTAGTTGCTCGACATGTAGAACATTTTGGAGCTTCAACACTCTTTCAACATTCAATGTTCTTTTTCCCACAATCTTTCATTTTTTTCTCCTTCCATAGGTTACTCTGCCACCTTTTTGTTACACGTAGTCCATGATTTTTTCTCGTGAACATGTCATGTGGCGTGAGCTTTCACTATCAAAGTACCAGTGACTTGCAGTGTTAATTTCTAATGATGTATACACAACATACAATGAATTTTTACCTTCGGAACTCACATTTTCTTTATTGTAGGTCGATGATTGGAGCTGTTGCAGGAGGTGTTTGGAAACACTCTGGGCAACATCCGATTTGCTTTGTTGTTCATGCAATTTTCTTTAAGCTTTAAACATTAAGATTTGAAAAACTGGATTTAAAAAAATAGTAACACACATACTTGCATTTCCTTGGCTTCGGCTTTTGAATAACAACTTCTTTTTTGGTAGAGATTTCTTAATCGCAGATGTAGCTTGTGGCTGTTTAGATGTATCAACTTTTTCTTCCACAAAACTGTTGGTTTAGATGATTCTCCAACTTTGAAGACACTGTTTTTGAAGCCTAAACTAGTCTTACCTTCTTTTCCCATCATTAGTATGGAATGAAGCTTAGATGTACTCGAGTTTTAAATTGGCAAGGGTTTCAGTCGTGTTCCTAAGCTCATATTTGGCTTTGCACAATTCCATATCTTTTTTACTTAAGATCACTTCGAGTTCGGCAACTACAGACTTCATCTCTGTATTCTCCTTTGTGAAAGTTAAGTTCAACTTGTTTCTCTTAATCCAGTCAGCATACAGCTCTTCACATATTTTATGTAAACTCTCTAAAATGATTTCTTCATCATCAGCTTCCAAATATGAATTTGCTCTTAAAGTTTCAGAAGTTATTGAATTAAGACATAATGAGTTTGTAACGTCCGACAAACCAAACATACGTAAACCACATGCATGCAAAATTATTTAAATTGCTTAATTGTTTAATTTAATTAATTTTTTAAACTTGCGTGATATTTATTAAATTACTAAAGGTATGATTACATGATTATATGATATGATTACATGAAATTGGAGGATTTTACCCGAATATTCGATAATAGGCAAGGGGATAGAAGACCTGGGGTGACCAAGACAATAATAAGTTTTTTTTTTTAATATTTTCAAGGCTTCCTAATATGATTAAAAATGATTTATTTTTTCTAAAAATATTAGATTTCGAATTATTTTACGAGTCGAGCACGATTTTTCTCGAGAAGCCGGTTTTGGGCAAACGATGAGTTTTTAGAAGATCAAAAATATTATTTTTGGGAAACTAATTTTATAAAATTTTATGTTTTAATTAAATAAGAGTTATTGGGCCCAATTTAATCAATTTAAGAAGGCCCAACTGCTCCTAAGCTTGCAAGCCCAAAACTCAAGCCCATTTGCTTGAGTCATGGGGTCGGCTAGTTTTGCATGGGCACTTGGGGCTTGGCCAGACCTGATTGGGGCTTGGCTAGGGTCTTGTACTAGAGCTAGGGAGAGTCCTAGCTGAGCTAGGACTCTTTGAGAGCAACGAAGGAAAAGCCATATTGGGCTAGGACTCTTAACATGGCATGTGTGCGTCGGTTTGGACTAGCAGGCTGCTGGGAGAGAGTTAGGCTGGCTAGGTTGGGCCTATAGGGTCTAAGGAAGAGGTTCAAAGGCTAGGCCAGGGGTTGGTGCGGCTGGGTTCACTGCCGGCTCGAGCAAAAGCATGAGGAAGCATCATAGGTGCGCACAAGTTGTTCCTGGTTCAGCTGGCTCGTGCGTGGGTTCAGGGGCTGGGTTGGGCTTAGGCTGGGTTTGGGCGTGATCCAGGGTCAGTGAGGGTCTGGGCGTGATCGCTGGTTAAGTGGCTAGGGGAGTCCTAGGTTGGCTAGGAGTCTTTTAGCGTGCGTGGCAAACCATGCGTGCAGCTTTGGGTCAAGGTGCAGGGCTTCGTGCATGAGGTCAGGGGATTGGTTGGGTCTGGGCGTGGTCCAGGGTTGGTTAGGGTCAGGTGGCTCAGTGGTGACTCGAGTATAAGAGTCCTAGGTTGGCTAGGAGTTTAATAGCGTGAGTAGCATCTTGTGCGCAACCAAGGTCTTCAGTCCAGGAGAGTTTGAACGAGCTAGGGTCTGGTTCTATGGGTCAAGGCTGGTCAGGAGGGTGCCTAGGTGGGTTGGCTAGAGTCTGGCTTGAGGTGGGTCGACCATGGCTCGGTGGAATTGGGAGTTGGCTCGGTGATCTTCATTAAGGGTCATATTTGAATTTAATGAATTAAAATTGGAACCATGGGTCCACGGGTGTGGTTCATGGCTTACAAGGGTAGATTAAGTATTAAAAAGGTTATGCTTAAAATTTGGGGAGAAAATATTAATTTTTGAATTTATTCGAGAATTAAACGCCTCACGAATAGTTAATTAAAGAATTAATCGAAAAGTCTCGAATTAAGATAAATAAAATTATGAAAAATTAGATTTAAGTTTAATTAATTATTTGGGATAATCCCATGTCATTAAACGTAAAAAAAATAAAGATCAAGAAATATTACATATAGAGGAAAAACGGTCATTTTACACTTGGGTAATACGTAAAAGCTTGGCAGCATCATCATAATGCATTTTAAATGATATTTTATGATTTAAAATGATGATTTTGATGAAAAGATGATATTTATGATTTATGGTAAAGCTGTGAAATCATTACTGTTAAAATACTATTTTTGAAAAGTTATGATATTTTACGCTTTTAAAAGAAAATGAAAAATATTTTGAGGGATGTGAATTGGCTGTGACAAAAAATATGATATATTATTTTGTGAGGATATCTTAAGGGCCAAGGCCCAGAGGACCTCGACGATCGTATTTTCACGGTGGAGCCTAGTGCCCACCCCCATGGGCCATGTGGAGCTGAAAACTGATTAGTCGACCAAATAATAAAATAAAGTAACTTTTAAGGATCAAACTTCACTTAAAATGATAAAGGATTGAAAGCTTTACAATTTTTATGATTTTATGATATATGATTTGTGCTTAAAAGTTTAAAAATGATTTATTTATGCTTAAAATTATTTTAAATGGTTTATTTATGTTTAAAAGCAATTTTAAATAAAAGTATGATATTTTTAAAATGCTTGTGATTGTATATGTATTATTTGTTATTCATTTTTAGAACGTGTTGAGTCATTAGACTCACTAGGTTTGTATGATGCAGGATTTAATATATTATGGCAGGCACTGACGATCGAGTGCTGCAGTACACTCCCGTGGGACCTTTATTTTCCGTACTTGCTTGAAAAATAAAAGATTTAAATATTTTTGTTAATGATTTTATTAGGGAGTTTTATGCTTTAATTTTATGTTAGTTGATCTTTTTAAATGTCGATGTAGGATTTTTAGTTAGTTGATGATTTCTAGATATTTTTATATACTTAAGATTTTAAATGTTAAATTATTATGATTTAGGAAAATTTTAAGTTATATTATTTAGTGTGGGGACCCGGGCTCTAACTCAATTCTTTTCGGGATTAATCAGATCTTTATTCAAAAATGTGGGTCAAATTTTTTTTGCTTTTAACATTAAATCAAATGTATATAAACTAAGCATAAGATCTTTCTTTATTTAATTACAACAAGCATAAGTACATCACTTGGTCTAATACATTCATACAAACTAGTGTTTAATACAAACTACAAACCATACGTAGTACAAGTCTAGTAAAAACCATTAGAAATCTTTTGCACCCGAAGTCTCCACTCTATTTCGATCTCATCTCTGTCATAACACTGATCCTGCCCCACCTGTTGTTATGCACACATTCAGACATGACAACAGCCGGAAACTCCGGTGAGAACAAATCCCAGTATAAAACATGTTATGCATGCATATACACAAAATAAATCATGAAGCATACTATAATTAATCAAATTAAAAGCAATAGGTTCCATAGTCTATGAAACCAATCATATAAGCATGCAATTCAATCAAATCCTGTCTTGACTCGACTCAACTCTAACTCTAGTGATCCCGGTGTGAATAAGACGTCACTGTCTGTTACCTACCCTCCCAATCGGGGTGATGGTAAATCTTATTCCTAGTCTTCGGTCATGTCTGTATCGAATGTCTACAATCGGAGGAAGTCTGCTCCTATGCGTCGATACACCGAACGTCTAGAAGTTTGACAAATCTGCCAATGACTCTCCTATCTTAAATTCTTGAATATAAATCAATAAACAAAGCATAATCATATCAAAAAATTTGAATATAAATCTATAAACAAATCATAATCATATCAAAAGATAAACAACAATTCTAGTATGAGATTTTGTTGGGAACTCAAATTGAATCTCATTTGAGTTGTATCTCCCCAAAGTCACATGAATTATACCTTTCGTTTGTAGTCTCAGTCTGAAGCAATATCAGTTCTGAACTCAAGACTGTCTCTGTAAATCTGAAAGGACATATCGAGAATCATAATATCAATATTTCATTCTCAATTCAACACTAAATCTGATTAATCTGGATTTAATTCAAAACCAACGGCATAACGGCACAATCCCGATATTCCCGTCAATACAATATCACCAGATATTAATTACAAATCATAACCCATATCTGATATAAACCATAATCAATTCATAATGCAAATCTGTCCCATTTTCAATCGGTATAATCAGAAAAGCATAACAATTTCATAACCAGTCTGTTCTTCGATCAGACTTTGATTATGCAATATGTAGTATTCCCATAACACATAATAATGATCAAATCACAATTTCTCCAACATCATATTTTTGAATCAATATAAAACTTAATAAAACTTACGTCCTTGTGTAGCTCTTGACGAGGGGAACTCACAACTGTGCTCGGATTAAAAATCGGATCACCGATACTTGCAAAATCAATTTTCTAAGATGTAAGGAATTTAAGGATTTCCATGGAACTCTCGCTTGTTTCCTTACTGAAGGCTTGAAGAATGAAGACCATTTATATATATCAAGTTGTCTAGTGGTGACAAGTGTCCCACTCAACTTTCCATATTTGCACTTTAGTCCCTCAACTTTTCACTATTTGCAAATCGGCCCCCCAATAATTACGAAATTGCCATCAAATTTAAATCAAGTATTTTTCCACTTAATTACAAAATTGCCATCAAATTTAAATTAAGTATTTTTCCACTTAATTACAAAAATGCCATCAATAATATTTTCTTTTCGGGGTCTCATAAAATTGATAACATCTCGGGCCTTACATTTAGTATTTTCAAGTTTATGATTTATTAAAAAAAGTAAGTCGAGGTCGTTTCAGATTTTGAACAAGTGTTCCGATCAGGTGTGGCAACACACGAGGCAACACCTAGTGGATTCACATGTAACAAATTTTTTCTTCTAGAAGTGCAGTGAGGGAGGTGTGATTATCTTCTTAATTGGATTCCTCTTTTACTTCGGCCGAATATATATACATATACATAGACATGTATTTTTAAATTAGCTTTTCCCCATTTTAAAAATAAACTACCAACTATATTTGAAAATTCAAAGGAAAATTTCAAAACATAAAATCATGAATCTTTTACCAAACCTAAACTTAACAATATTTCAAAATAAAACTAAATCTAAAATCTTCTCAAAAAACTCTCAAAAGTATAATAAAAGTCACAAAAATCTTTAACGTAAACTTAAATCACAAAACTGAATTTAAATTGCGTAAAACTAGCGCTGGTCCTCGGATTATGTGCACCTTCAGTCCAGCAAGATCAACCATCAGGTCTCTCAACAACATCAATATCGTGCTCACTTGCATCAATCACACCTAGTGAGTCTATTGACTCATAAAACCTTAACCGTGATAACAAGAAATACATATGCATCTACATGCAACAGTGAAAATATTTTTACTTAAAATACTTTTCATGAACATGCATAACCTTAAGAATTTTTTTTTCATCATATACATTTTCTTTTTCATCATATACATATATAATTTTCTTTCTTATTGAATTCAGATCGTTAATTATGATTTTCGTTTTAGCCGAAGGTCGATGGGTCCATCTATGTGTAACCACATTACTGGGCGATGGGGACATCAACGACATTCTCACTCGTCAACTGAGCATTGGCCTTACATATTATCATATCATCATAATCATTTTAACATCGCACCATTTTATTAGTCACAATCACTTCACCTCCTTCAACATTTCGTATTTTCATCACTTATAAAAATTTAACCAAATATAAATCATTTTTCCTTTAAACCAAGGATGCAACATGTTTTTTTCCACAAACTTTACATCCTATCATTTCATAAACCCTTAAAATAAGAATATTAACATATTTGACAGCATTCAGAGCACTGTCAAGATTTCTACCATTTTTGTGTAAAATGATCGTTTTACCCCCAGAGTTAGAATTTCTTGATTTTGACTTTTACTTACTTTCGTTAACTCTAGACCATCCCAAACAATTATTTGTTTAAATTAAATTTTTCATATTTTTATTTATCTTAAATTCGAGGCTTTTGATTTAACTTCACAATCATTAATTTGTAGATAGTTTAATCCACGAATTAACTCAAACTTTAATATTTTAATTCCAAACTTTAAACATAAGAAATTTATACTTAAATTACTCTCGTTGTAAAGGCCCGTATTTTTGTATTCATAATTTTGCGGAATTATTAAAAATTTTCTAAGTAAATAATTATTTTATCTCATTTAATTAAAATAATCATGTAAATAATTATTAACTTTAAATAACAACGGAAATGAATAATGTTTTCAACCAACAATTTAAAAATAATCCAACGTAAACATCAATTTAGAATAATCCAACATATTAAAACTGAGTTTGCATAATAAAAGGTGCATAAATTAAATCATGAGGTCCTCGGGTTTACTACTGTTGTCCCAAGATCGCTCACTGGTCTCCGTCCGAGGTCCCGACCTCATCAATACCTACAACAATCAACTCTAGTGAGTCTAAAGACTCAACATGTATATATCGTGAATAACAAGTAAATATATTGTAAAATCACATGCAACGTAAAAATAAAGTATCATAAAGCGTACGAAAAAATCATATCATGAATAATTATAACTACGTGCATATCTAAAAATCATACGTAAAAGCTTTGCTCAATAGAGCTCTGTCATAACATATCATAATTTTACTGGTAGAGATAATGTTTCTAAGCTAGTGGCCCATAACATAGCGTAAGTGCCTAATCAGACTAAACCACAGTATACTGGGCGGTAGAGATCAATCACAGCCCTTGGACTGGATGTCCGTACCCATACATAATCATAAATCTGTCGTAAGTCACCGGGCGGAGAGGCCCTCTGTTGTTCCTACCGACTTCCAAACCCATAAGCGTAAGGTGGCCACAAGACATATAGCATATATCTCAAAAATAAACATTTTATATTTTTATGCACGTAATATAATTATAACCTTATTTTTACCGGATGAGTTGGATCGCTCCCAGGCTCGCTGCGACATAATTCTAATATGTGACACATGCAAATAATTTTAACTTGACAAAAACTTAACCACTAAACCAAAAACGAGACGATTATGACCAACAACTTTATTTTTAATCATGGCTTCGTACCAACCCGAACCAACATTAAACCGACGTTTAACCATGATTAAAAATACCCCATACATACTGAAAAATATGCATAAGAATTGCAAAACACGAAAATAGGTGAAAGAAATCCAAAAACATAAAACACTCTTTCGAGAGTCATTTTGACACTTTTCACTGTAAATTCTCGTATGACCTCTAAACTCGACCAAATCACGAACGGCCAAAAACATGACCTTTCGAACTCATTGAGGTACTGTCTAGTCCAAGGCCATGGGCTAAAAGCCAACCTAGAACTCAAATAAGCACCAAAACCGAAGCTGAAGGTTGCTGTCAAATTACAGCAGCGGCAGCTTGCTTGTTTGTGGAGTAAACTCTGAAAATAATGACCATGGGCTTGAACCACCGCCCAAGGACTCTTACCGACATCCTGAGGCATGGCTTGGACCGTGGCTAAGGGCTAAAAGCCAACCACAAACCAAGTCATTACCTAAGACACTCACAGCTCCCACCCGAGAGCACCCCTTGTTGTGTAGTGTGGTATATTGACTTGTTTTACTGTCTTGGGTCGTTCCAATGGCCATTTGATCGACCATGGCTCGATCTAGACATGGTGGGGTGTTGTATGAACCGTGGTTATGGCCTACAAGCCAACCAAAATCCATCCATCTCCCAAAAACCGAAACTCATTCACCCAAAAACTCAGAATTTTGAAACTGTGGGATGTATGCTATGTTGCTGTAAAAATCTGATGGGCCGTGAACCAAGCATGGAATGACTGCCGTGGTCACGTCCTAGGCATGATAAGGGAGGGTCCTAACCATGGCTACAGTCCTTAGGAAAGCCATGATTCAAACTCTCTCCCTAAACAATCAAATGACAAAAATCTGGACGCAATCTATAGCTCATGGAAATGTACGTTGCTGTCAATTCTTTATACTGAGTGTATGGACTTAAACAAGTGGACTAACAACACCATAACACCCTCTGAAACATGCCTATATGTAACCCTGATAGCCTGGAGTCGAAGCAATCACCTAGATTCAGCAAAACAACGCAACCGTGAAGATGAACACAAAAGAGCAATAAAAAAAAAATCTGTGCAGATTTTTTTTTTCTTTAGAACTTGCTGTCAATTTCGATATATTGCTTGAATCATGGTTATTAATGGTTTAAAAATATCTATAGGACTTGATTGAAGAGGAAAAAAAACAATATATACATGCCTGGAATTTGTTTTGAAGAAAACAAATCAATACGACGCGACGGAACGGAGTCGAATTCTTTCCTCTTGTTTTTGCTACTGTTTTTGCTGTTGCTTTCACGATTTTTCAGCAGATGTTTTCTTCTGATATTTCGTGCATATGTGTGTAGGGTATGTAGGTAAGGAAGAGGAATGCTAATAGTGGGGTTAAAGGTGTCTTGAAGTGCATTTAGGAGAGAGTTACAGGTGATGAAGTTGGATGGAATTTGAAATACACTTTCATTCCAATTTTCTGCCGATCCCTTTCCCTTATTCTTGCTGCTAATTTATTTTATTGTTGCTGATATTTTTGAGTATATAGGATGTAGGGGTGTTATGTAAGGGAGATGAGGGTTACAAGAGTTGTTAAAGATGCCATAAAATGCATTAAGGTGGGAGGTTACAAGTAAAGGAGTTGGATGGTTTTGAATTTTCTTCTCATACCTTACTGCCGTTAATTTGTTTCTTTTTTTTTTTTCTGCTTCACATGATGATTTGATAGAGAAATGAGTTGAGAAGAAATGGGGTGTAATATGGTATTTGAATTAATCATAATTGGTGACTTAAATGTGGAACATGAATACACTATAGAAGCCATTTAGGAGTGACTTGAATGGGTTTACTCCACATTTGAATTTGTTTTAAAAGGGTTGACCCATTTCCTACTAATTTTACATGGTATGTTATGGTCTAATCTTGCATCTTAATTGTTTATGGTTTTAAATATCCATTATACATTTTAGTGAATTTACACCTTTATTTAGACTAAACTCTTGTATGGCATTGCATGTTTTAAAATTTAATTATTTAAATGCTATGTTTAATTTCTTGAATATATAATATACCTAGATTAATTTCATCCTCATTTATTTACACATTTTAATTTAAGCTTTAAATTAAATATGAAACCCAAAAGAATTTATTTAACATCTTTGTTCTAATTAATTAATAAATCTTAAAACATTCTATTTCTTTAAATTAAATTATTTCTTGCCTTAAATTAAATTTAGGAATATTTTTCTTATTATTAATCTTATCTTTAATCTCCAAACTCTGGTCCGACCTCGCGTATTCATCTTGAAAAGATAAAACTAAACATCTACCTTTAAAATAAATAATCATGATTTAAAACTTCATATTTAATTTAAATAATGACAATTATGCATGGTTTATACGTAATTAAATTTTCGTGTTCTACAACTCTACCCCCCTTAAAAGAAATTTCGTCCCCGAAATTAAAACTTACCGAATAACTCAGGATAACGACTCCTCATCTCCGGCTCAGATTCCCACGTAGCTTCCTCCTCCGAATGATTGTGCCATTTGACTTTCACAAGCTTGACTATTTTGTTCCGAAGCTTTTTCTCCTGTCTGTCCAAGATTTGCACCGGTCTTTCCTCATATGACAAGTTCAGAGTGAGCTGCAATGGTTCAAAGTTCAAAACATGCGATGGATTCGCCATATACTTCCTCAACATGGAGACGTGAAAGACGTTGTGCACTCCGGCCAGATTCGGCGGAAGAGCAACACGATAAGCTAATGTCCCAAATCTGTCGAGGATCTCAAATGGTCCAATGAATCTCGGACTGAGCTTTCCTTTCTTTCCGAACCGCATGACACCTTTCATCGGTGCAATCTTCACGAAAACATGGTCACCAACAGCAAACTCTAAATCTCTCCTCCTCTGATCCGCATAACTCTTCTGTCTACTCTGAGCAGTCTTCATCCTATCACGAATCTTGACTACTACATCAGCAGCCTACTGCACAATCTCCGGACCCAACTCTGATCTCTCCCCCACTTCATCCCAATGAATAGGAGATCTACACTTGCGACCGTACAGTGCTTCATATGGAGCCATACCTATAGACGACTGAAAACTGTTGTTATAGGTAAACGCCACCAACGGTAGCTTTGATTCCCAACTCCGGAGAAATCTAGAACACATGCACGAAGAAGATCTTCCAAAATCTGGATAACTTTCTCGGACTGACCATCTGTCTGTGGGTGAAAAGCTGTGCTAAACAACAACTTTGTACCCATAGCTGAATGTAGACTCTTCCAAAATGAGGAAGTGAATCTAGGATCTCGGTCAGACACTATAGAAACGGGAATACCATTAAGTCTAACGATCTCCCGGATATATAACTTTGCATACTGGATCATGGAGAAAGTAGTCTTAATAGGCAAGAAATGATCTGACTTGGTAAGACAATCAACAATCACCCATATAGCATTCGACCCTCTGACTGACTTCGGCAAACCGACAACGAAATCCATGGTGACATTCTCCCATTTCCACTCGGGAATAGGAAGAGGCTTGAGCAACCCTGCTGGTCTCTGATGTTCCACTTTTACTAGCTGACACGTCAGACACTCGGATACAAAACGTCTGATATCCCTCTTCATTCCTGGCCACCAGTATAATAACTGCAGGTCTTTTTACATCTTCGTACTCCCTGGATGTATAGAGTACGGCGACATATGGGTCTCAGATAAGATATCTGCTCGAATAGAATCACTGCTAGGAACCCATATTCTGTCTCGATATCTGACAATACCGTCTCTAACTGCGTACAGGATACTGCCCTTGGCTTCATCTCTCTGTCTCCACTTAGCCAACTGCTCGTCTGCTAACTGTCCACTGCAAATATGGTCTAGAAAAGAAGACTGAATCGTCAAAGTAGATAGACGAGGTACTCTACCTCGAGGATATGTCTCTAGATCAAACCTCTGCATCTCAGACTGAAGAGGTCTCAAAACCACCAAATGAGTCATCCCTGCGACTTTCCTGCTCAACGCGTCTGCAACTACATTAGCTTTGCCAGGATGATAGCTAATGTCACAGTCGTAGTCCTTAACTAACTCCAACCAACGCCTCTGCCGCATATTCAACTCTTTCTGTGTAAAGAAGTATTTGAGACTTTTGTGATCGGTAAAGATCTGACACTTCTCTCCGTACAAATAATGTCTCCAAATCTTCAATGCAAATACTACAGCTGCCAACTATAGGTCATGGGTAGGATAATTCTTCTCATGAATCTTCAACTGTCGAGAAGCATATGCTATCACCTTCCCATGCTGCATCAATACCGCGCCTAACCCGAGTTTTGAAGCATCGGTATAAAGAACAAAGTCTCCGGGTCCTGAAGGCATGGCCAATACTGGTGCTGAAATAAGAGCTTGCTTCAATGTATCGAAGCTCTTCTGACAGTCCTCGCTCCACACATACTTAACATTCTTCTTCGTCAATGATGTGATTGGAACTGCGATGGAGGAAAATCCCCGAATAAACTTCCGATAGTATCCTGCTAGTCCAAGGAAACTACGGATCTCTGATGCATTTTGCGGCAAAACCCAATCCCTGACTGCTGCAACTTTCACCGGGTCTACCTCGATTCCACTGCTAGAAATGACATGGCCTAAGAACGCCACTTTCTCTAACCAGAACTCGCATTTACTGAACTTCACGAATAGTTTGTGCTTTTGTAAGGTCTGCAGTACTATGGTCAGATGTCTGTTGTGATCCTCTTGATTCTTTGAGTAGATGAGAATATCATCTATGAACACTATCACGAACTGATCAAGATACGGCTGGAATACACGATTCATGAGATCCATGAAGATCGCTGGCGCATTCGTCAAACCGAATGGCATCACAAGAAACTCGAAGTGGCCATAACGAGTCCTGAAAGCAGTCTTGAGAACGTCGGCATCTTTCACTCTCAGCTGATGATAACCAGAACGCAGATCAATCTTGGAGAATACCGAAGCTCCCTTCAATTGATCAAATAAATCCTCTATCCTCAGGAGTGGGTATTTGTTCTTCACTGTAACGTTGTTCAACTCCCGGTAATCAATGCAGAGCCTCATCGAACCATCTTTTTTCTTCACAACCAATACTGGTGCGCCCCATGGCGAAAAGCTCGGGCGAATGAACTCCTTGTCAAGAAGTTCCTGAATCTGTTTCTTGAGTTCTGTCATCTCCGTCGGTGCTAATCTGTACGGAGCCTTTGAGATCGGTGCCGTACCAGGCATAAGCTCAATAGAAAATTCCACCTCTCGCACAAGTGGTAATCCAGAGACGTCATCAGGAAAAACGTCTAGAAAATCCCGGACAATTGGAACATCGGATGCTGGCTGTTTGGGCGTCTCGGGAACGGATACAAGAGTAGCTAAAAATACTCGGCACCCTCTACAAATGAGCTTCCTATCCTGGACACAAGATATCATACGCGGTAAATTAAAATACTTGTCTGGCTCGAATAAGAATTGTTCCATCACAAGCGGTCGGACGAGAACTGATCTCTGTTGGAAGTCAATCAAAACTCGGTTCCTCAGTAGCCAGTCCATCCCTAGAATGATATCAAATTCTGGCATCGGCAGAATGATCAGATCCGCATACACAAGGTTACCATGAAGTTCAAGGTCTATATCTCGGATCATATTAGTAGCTATCATCTCCTCTCCAGAAGGCAATGCTACTGAATACGCTATGTCGAGCCCAATTGATTTGATCTTGAGAGAATTTGCAAAAGTTTCTGAAATGAACGAATGGGTAGCCCCTGAATCTATCGAGGCTTTCGTAGCTGAACCGGCTATAAAGAATCTCCCTGAAAGATTGGAATATTATGCTAAACCCAATAGTTTTACAAGACTATGCTTATAGACATGCAAAGGTCAAAGTTCTTCTAAACTAAATTCTCGTAAATAACACCGATTAGAGCATGCAATCCTATCATAAATTCTAAGTTCAAGATATTAACCCAAAACATTAAACTTCAAATACAACTTAAGGATTTACGAACCTGTCATGAGCATCGTCTCCGGGTTAGTCTCCGCAGCATGGAGAGCAAAAACTCTACCTTGGGTGAGCAGATTCTTCTGTGGGCAATTCTTAAATATGTGGTCAGTACTACCGCATTTGTAACACTTTGCCGAACCATACATACAAGGCCCAGCGTGACGACGTGAGCACCTGGCACAGACTGGATACTCCACTGTCCTCGGGACGGCTCGTCCCCGCTGTTGTTGCTACGGCCCTCTGTTCCTGGGTGGAACCTGGAAAGATCTCTTATTCTGATGCTGTGACTGAGGAGGACGGTGTGGTGCCTGAAATGGTCGTTTTCCAAGGCGATCATGTTAGAGTAGGTGCCCGTCGAGCCAAGTGTTGGCCGAGTGTTCACAATGAAACTCTATGTATAAGCAGTCTTTATTTTAATAATATTTGAAATTATTATTTTGGCAAATCTTTATCTGTATACCCATGCTAGTTGCATAAATAAAGCCCTTGAATATACAAATAGTAGAAAGAATATGAGATGCTCATATGATGAGTATCATGAAACTCATATTTGTAATACTGTATATTCTAAACGGTTCCTAGTCGATTCAGCCGCCACTAAGAAGGATATAGGCCGCTCGAGTTAGAGACTAGTATCTGCGATGTGAGTACCATGTTTCATTGGTAGGGGACATTGTGATGTCCGAGCATGCAGATAGGTGCTCCTGGTAGAGTGCACTGAACAACCCTCCATTAAAGGACTTTCCAAGTGGTTCTCACTTATCGAGTGGAAAAGTCCTGGTTTATGGTTGTACACCATTAGTCCTTATGACCCGGGACAACATTGAGACTCTATGTGCTAGAATTAAACTTTGACTTGTTTACCGACTCTCATGGGTCATCAGGTGGCAAGGTTGGGTGTTCTGTCGAAACACATAGGAGTCGATGCATTGTAGTGGGGGATTCACCGCTTACCTTCGGGTATGGATATCCTATGTGTTATCATGTGTATGTAGGTTGAAATCTCTGGCCAGAGTATGGTGGTAATTACGAAAGGGGTTTCATAGATTACACCATCGATGCAACTACGACATGACACATAGTATCGATTCATTACCAACTCTCGATAAACCAATGGTTGTCGAATCGGTCGGGATATATGAGTTGAAGGGACCGTACTGTACGCTAACCATAATAGAATGGTTCTTGCAGGCACTATCATTTGATACCTAGGGAATTATGTAAACGATGCTGCTAGGCGTTTAACATGATTGTTTGGGTACTATCAGACTTGAGTTCTGACGTTCTTGTTATCAAGGTGTTGATAAGTAAGAATGGAGCAATTGGGGTATGCTCATATAAGGACATGTTTAGTCCGAATCACATTGAGATGTGAACACACGGCTAGTTGTATCAATGAACCATTGAGGGCCACACAAGTACTAGCTTTCTAGATCCCGTTGAGAAGTAAAAATAGTTCAATGTATTGAACGGCTTATAAAGGAGTTTATAAGCGTAAGGAAAATTAGAAGTATGACTTCTATGAGAGAAATGTAAATTTTAATTTATGGAAGTGTTCCTAAATTAACATTTGGCCAAGTGAATAATGTATATTGAAAATTGTGATTTTCATAAACATTACTATGGACTAAATTAAATTAATTCAAGTGTTGAATTAATTAAACACTAGTGGACCTAGTAGAGTCCAAATAATTAAATTAATTCAAGTATTGAATTAATTAAATTATATTGAGTCTTGTAGAGCTCAATTTAAATTAATTATTTAACTAGTGGAACTTGGGTAAATTCAAGTAATGTTTAATTAGTCTCAAATATGTTTGAGATAATTAAATTTAGTCCATGGTTTTTATTTTGATAAAAACCATATAATATGCATGCATGGGAGGTGAAAGGTTGGGAGACTACTTTTTGAGTTTTCAAGGCATGGCATGCAACTTTATGCCTCAACTTTTTCAAGGACCAAGACAAGTCTCCCTCCCATTGATTCAACCCCTCTTGGCCGAAATTCTCCAAGTTTTTTTCTCCCCATTTTTCTCCAAAATTTTTGTTCTTCAATTTGTTGAGGAACACTACACTTCTCTTTGAAAAATCCTCATATTTTTCTAGTGCAAAATATGAGAGGATCTACCTAGTTGGTGGTGGGCTTAATTTGAAGGAAAGATTCAAGGTAGGAGGAAGCTTGTAGATTTCTTCATGCCATTCAAGAGCTTTGTTGTTTAACAACAAAGTTGGAGCCATACATCAATCCTTGTGATTGATAGGTAAAACTTCTAAACACCCTATGTATGACATTTTTGTGTTTTATTGTATTTGTTGCACAAAATCTAGAGGTGGCCGAAAATTTTTGTCAAAAAATTCGATTTTTAAACTTCTGTTGCACTTCCGGTCACCGTAACCGATCCCCTTTCAAGTGGTATCCGAGCTATGGTTACGATTTTGTGTAGCAAATACAAGATATTAAAGTGAGATTGATTTCTAACCGCATGAGAATGAAAATTGCAAGAAAAATCAAGGCATTACAATGGGGATTTCGGGCAGCATGTTGCTGCCCGTGTCGGGCAGCTCGGACTGCCCGAGGGGCTGCCCGTTTCGGGCAGCTGGGGCAGCCCGAGGGGCTGCCCGAACAGCCCCATCAATTTAATAAAAAAAAAAAAATTTTTTTTGCATGTTGGCCGGAATTCGGCGACGGAGCTCCGGCGACGGCGATGACGGCTAGGGTTTCCAAAAGTGTTTTGGATAATCAAAGTGTCATGGGCCTTGAGTTGTTGGGCCATTGGATGGCTAACATATTTGTGAATTTTAAATGGGCCAAAATGTTTTTGGTGAAAAATAAGTTTTTGGGCCCTTAAGTTTAAAATTACAAAAGTTGCAAATTTTTCTCATAAAATAAATAATTGAAGTTGGACTTTAATTATTTATAGTAAATTGTGATTTATAAGAAATTCGGTTATAAATAAATTAATTTGAAAGTAGACAAAGGTGTTTGTAAACTTTGTTAATTTAGTTTATAATCGTGACGGTTAGTGATTGGATCAAGATATATAATATTGGATCAATTAATTATTGTGATAATTAATTGATGGTGTATGATATGTGATATTATGCATGAAAGATGATCAAAAGCCCAAGCCCAATTCGCTAGGTGTATGCTAGGATATTTTGTGTTGAATAATTGTAATAATTATCAATTTATAAAGTGGGCTTGGTTTATGGCCTGTTCCCACCCCATGAGATGTATCCCTATTTGCCATGGATATTTATTTGTAAATATAGTATAGTGGATGATCAAAATTGGAAGATGGTGGCCATGATGATTATGAAGATCGAAGACATGTAAATATTGGAAGCTTATGTAATAGTTGCATTTGCATCCCGTGCATTTCCCTAGGATTGAACCTAGGCCCGTGTTTAGCTCACACGGTCCATTAGTATTGGGGCGATTGATCATCCTTGTTTGTTTACTGTTTATAATATATGCATGATATGTTATAAATAATGAGTATGTGCGTTATTATTATGATAATAACAAAGTTGCATGAATCCGGCAAACATACGATCAAACATGGCGAGCTTTTAAAATAAAATTAATGATGAGACCTTTCAAAATTAAAAACCCTCATTTTGAATAAAATTCAAAATTAATATCAAGGCCGAAAAGGGGAATTATAAATTTGTTTATAATTTCCTTGTCTTCCATCGACAATGGGTGCATGATGAACGCTACCCGTACTCGGGGCTCGGCTCATATTATTGGGGGAGCTTTGGGTGCCGGAAAGCTGTGACATCCATTGACATGGTGATGTGAACTACGTGGAACTCCCATGATTTCGGCTCATATTATTGAGGGAACTCATGGCGACCGTCCATTAAGGTTCAACATCGATGGGTAAGGCTTGACACGTGAAGATGAACGACGTCATATTATTAGGTCCTAATCAAACGTGAGACAAAAGTTTACGTAGAGGGTTGCATTGTGATGCAATTGGAAACTACCTTTTAGGAATTGTGATTGGCTGATATTATTCGGGATCATAATTCGCTAAATGGACCTTACGTACCTACTGAGGAAAGGAGTTTCCCGTTTTCACTAGAGGGTAGTGAAAGATGTCAAAACAGTGGGAGCAAATATTTATGAAGTAAAAGTCCAAGCTTCATATCTTACTAAATATTTTAAAATAGTCATCAACATTTATCTGTTTTACTTTTCAGTACAAATTGATAATGTCTTCAATGCGCAATCCGATATCTGTAATACTCGACAAACACATATTAACTGGACCTAATTACCTCACTTGGCTAAGAAACCTGAAAATCGTCTTGAATTCGGAAAGGGTAGCATATACACTGACTGAGTCGCCCCTTGTTGAGGCTCCGACTGACTGCACTCCTGAGGAATTGCAGACTTACAAGGAATGGTGTGACCATGACTTGATAGCCAGGTGTTATATGCTGACTTCTATGAATGATGAGCTGCAGAGGCGTTTTGAGGATGCAAAGAGTGCTGCTGACATTCTTTTGCATCTGAAGGAGCTCTTTGGTGAGCAAACACGGCCTCTTAGGCATGCTACCGTCAAGCAGCTGATCACTATGCGCATGCGAGATGGGGCCTCGGTCCATGAGCATGGCCTGAAGTTGATTGGGCTCGTGGATAAGCTCGTTGGCATGGATATGATCTTGCCTTCGGAGTTGACCACCGACGTGTTGCTCTTATCGCTGCCTAGCTCATTTGATTCTTTTGTGGTGAACTTCAACATGAACAAGATGGAGCCGACTCTTGAGGAGTTGGTGAATATGCTTGTTACGTTTGAATCCACTATCAAAAAGGAGAAGTTGGTTCTTTATGTGGGTTCTTCATCTGGTACGAAGATTGATCCACATGGGAAGGGAAAGAAGAGTTCTTTCCAACGTCCCAAGAAGAACGTGCCCTTGATGAGGCAATCTCCGAATCCCGTTGTGGCAGCCACACCAGTTAAGGCTGACAAGACTAGTGATGTTTGTCATCACTGTAAGAAGCCTGGACATTGGAGGCGAAATTGCAAGGAATATCTAGCCCAGAAGAGTTCTGGAAACGGTATGTTCTAAATTGAAGTAAACATTTCAATTAACTCTACTTCTTAGGTATTATATACCTGTTATGACTTACATCTCTGTAATGGGTTACAGGTGATGGGAAGAAGTAGGAAGCTTAAGGGAAGGTGAGACCTTCTTGAGAATGGCTATGGAGCAAGAGTTGCTGCCAAGACCTTAAGAAATGTTTACTTATTGTTGAACAATGATTTTTAAGTTAATTTTAAGAGATGTTTTGTTTGTACCTTTTTGGTGAAAAACATTGTTTCCATTTCTATTGTGATAAAAATAGATATTCTTGTTTATTTTGCAAAGGTGTTTGCAACATTTACATGAATGAATGTTTGAATTGGTACTTGAGAACTTGAAAACGATCTCTATAACTTAAAATTAAAAGATATTCCATTAAATGTCCATACAAAGGCAGACACCATATGAGATATGGATGTGTAATTCTCCCAAATATTCTTATCTTAGAATATGGGGAGCCCTGCTTATTTGAAGCAGGTAGTGGGAGATAAATTGGATAGTCGATCCATTTTATGTTACTTTGTGGGATATCCAAGGAATTCTGTTGGATATTATTTTTATCATCCCCAAGAAACAAAGGTGTTTGTTTCTTGGAATGCAACCTTTTTGGAAAAGGAATTTCTATTGGATAGAAAAGGGGAGATGATAGAACTCGAAGATGTTCGAGAAACACCCACAATTATAGAACCCACACCCGAAGAGCCAAGAGAGGAGATACAAGCTCTTAAAAGATCCGAGAAAGTCTCGAGACCACCTATGAGGTATGGTCAGCTTCTTGAAGAGGGCCATGATGAGCCTAACCATGGATGTGATCCAAGAACCTTCAAGGAAGCGTTATCTGATGCCGGTTCATCCAAATGGCTTGAAGCTATGGAATCTGAGATGAATTCCATGCATTCGAACCAAGTGTGAGATCTTATAGATCCACCTGAGGGAAAGGTTCCCATAGGGACTTGGGACGGATGGGAAGGTATTGACCTTCAAGGCGCGATTGGTGGCAAAAGGATATACTCAAAGACAAGGAGTTGACTTTGAGGAAACCTTTTCACCAGTTGCAATGTTCAAGTCCATAAGGATTTTGTTAGCCATAGCTGCATGGTATGACAATGAGATATGACAGATGGATGTCAAGACAGCCTTTCTTAATGGGGATATTAAGGAAGAGATTTATATGTCTCAAACCTGGAGGGTTTACATCTATCGAAAGTGAGCATATGGTATGCAAACTTCAGAGATCTATTTACGGTCTAAAGCAGGCATCTAGGAGTTGGAACCTCAGATTCGATAGTACGATCAAAGAGTTTGGTTTTGCTAAGAATCCTGAGGAACCCTATGTGTATAAGAAGGTCACTGGGAGTGTTGTGACATTCCTGGTGTTTTATGTTGATGACATTCTAATCATTGGGAATGATGTAGGAATGTTGCAATCAACTAAGATATGGTTAGCGAGTAAGTTCTCGATGCAGGACTTGGGTGAAGCATCTTTTGTATTGGGATACAGATCTATAGAGATAGATCGAAAAGGTTGCTTGGTCTCACCCAGTCCACATACATTGATACCATCGTGAAGAGGTTCTCGATGGATAAGTCCAAGAGAGGACATCTACCAATGTGTCATGGCGTGTCCCTATCCAAGTCTGTCTTTCAAGACTGATGCAGAGATAGCGGCGATGACAAGCATTCCTTATGCATATGTGTAGTGACCCGTTCCAGAATCACCTACTAATCAGAACTTAAGCATGCAAAATTTAACATTTAAACTGAATCAGGTAAACAGCAGAAAAACAGTAATACAACCCAATCGAATCTGTAAGTACAAAAATACTTAAACAACCAGATCGAACTAAATACCACGAACAAATACCAACAACTACAGGTCAACCTCTGCCAGCGCCCTGTCCACTCCCTCCTGGACCGTCCAACCTGAGACCTGCCCCATCGAATAGGGTGTCCAAAACAGAGATAAACCGAGGACGTGAGCATAAAACGCTCAGCACCGAAAGCATGAGTATACAAGACTATGACATGCATGTATGCAAAATGTACTGGATACCAGGATCTGGGTATATCGAAATACTGCTCAGGTAAATGACGTCAAGGTATGTAGCACTCTGCGCCGTCGCACCAGGAGGTGGCTCCCATACCAAAATAAACCTGTGGATATACCGGTGACCTGACCACCGTCGGCCAACGGGGTCCAACCATCCACAACAAACGAGGGCTGAGCACCCTCTCAACAGGCTATCTCAAAAATAGTCAGGCTCAACATGATTATGCAAATGCCGCATAATAAACCATGCATCATATGACAGATAATAATGCAACATATAAACATGCAACACATAGTAAAGCATACTCAATCCTGCTATCTCGGATAGTACTTCCGTACCTCAAACCAGTAGATCCTAGCAATCAGTCCTAGAATCAAGTCTGCGTCCGTAGTCAGCCCACTGATGCCGCTAGCTTCCAACTAGAGCACAGCTCCGCTACAAGACTAGTAGCTCCCCGCTAGTGCCTAAACCTCGGGAAAAAACTAGAAACCCATCAGAAACGACTAAAACGCTCTGGAACACTCGGAATTGGCGAGTAAAAAGTGAAACCTCGCGCCTCTATTTATAGACAACGATCGGAAGATCCGATCAACTTCGGAAGATCCGATCCGGCACACTTCGGACGATCCGAACTCTGATCGGACGATCCGAACCTTGCATGTCTTCCACGTGTCCAGACACCTGTCTTCGGACGATCCGAACCCTGATCGGACGATCCGAACTCTGCATGTCTTCCACGTGTCCAGCCACCTGTCTTCGGACGATTCGAACCCTCTTCGGACGATCCGAACCCGCTTCGGACGATCCGAACTCTGTTCGGTCCTTCCGATCCCACCGAAATATAATTAATCCAATAATTAACTCAAATTAGGCATCGGGATACTACATTCTCCTCCCCTAAAAAGGATTTCGTCCGCGAAATCAAGTCTGAAGAATGACAATTCTGAACAACAATACATTCAATCTTAAGAATGAATTACAACTGAAAGTACAACTGAAATTACAATCATTACTGAAAATACTACAACTAGAACAACTCTGGATGCTCTGACCGCATGCGACTCTCTAGTTCCCAAGTAGCTTCTTCAGTACCTCGGCGCTGCCACTGCACTAAGACAAGAGGAATAGTCTTATTCCGCAGTACCTTATCCTTCCGGTCTAAGATCGAAACCGGTCTTTCCACAAAAGACAAATCCGGATTCAGCTGAACTTCTGTCGGATGCAAAACATGAGACTCATCCGCTACGTATCGTCTCAACAAGGACACATGAAACACATTGTGAACACTAGACAGGATACGGTGGCAAAGCTAATCTGTAGGCCAAATCTCCCACACATTCTAAGATCTCAAAAGGACCAATGAATCTCGGAGATAGCTTACCCTTGAGTCCAAATCTCAGAATCCTCCGAAAAGGTGATACCTTGAGAAACACTTTCTCGCCTGCATCAAAATGAAGAGGTCTGCGCTTGGAGTTCGCATAACTCGCTTGTCGATCCTGAGCAGTCTTAATCCGCTGTTTGATCACAAGAACTTTGTCCATGGCCTGCTGAATCAATTCTGGACCCTCGAACTGTCGTTCTCCGACTTCTTCCCAGAACAGAGGAGTACGACAACGTCGACCATACAATGCTTCAAACGGAGACTTACCAATACTCCTATGAAAACTGTTGTTGTATGCAAACTCTATCAGCGGCAGATGATCCTGCCAAGCTGGCCCGAAATCCATCACACAAGATCTCAACATATCCTCAAGAGTACGAATAGTCCTCTCTGACTGACCGTCAGTCTCTGGGTGATATGCAGTACTCAAACTCAGGGTAGTGCCCAAAGCTTGCTGAAAGCTGCCCCAAAATCTAGATGTAAATCGAGGATCTCTGTCACTAACGATACTCACGGGCACACCATGAAACCGTACAATCTCCTGAATGTACAACCGTGCCATCCGATCGAAAGTGAAATCTCTGTTATACGGAAGAAAATGGGCAGACTTAGTAAGTCGATCCACTACCACCCAGATAGCATCTCTATTCCCCACAGACATAGGCAAGTGAGTCACGAAGTCCATCGTGATATGCTCCCACTTCCACTCCGGAATAGGAAGATTCTGCAACAAACCTCCAGGTCGTCGATACTCAGCCTTCACCTGCTGACAGACAAGGCACTTGGAGACATACTGATAAACATTACGTTTCATACCTTTCCACCAAAATCGAGTCCTCAAATCCTTATACATCTTGTTGCTCCCTGGATGAACACTCAACTTGCTACGATGAGCCTGGGACAAAATCTCTTCCCTCAAAGTGTCATCTTCCGGTACAACAACACGACCAGATAAGCACAAAAGACCCTCGGACTGATAGTGGAATCCAGAAGTATTATCTCTATCAGCCAACCGAGCTAATTTCTGAACCTTAGAATCAGACATCTGAGCATCTCTAATCCGAGAATACAAAACTGGCTCGGACAAAATAGTAGCTATACGGATACTCTCTGTTCCCTTCCGATGCTTACAATTGAATCCCATCGAACAGAAATCCTGAATAATCCCAGATACAGCACAAGTCTGAAGAGCAGATAACCTCACCTTGCGACTAAGAGCATCGGCCGTGAGATTCGCAGATCCTGGATGATACTTGATCTCACAATCGTAATCCTTGAGTAGATCCATCCAACGACGCTGACGCATGTTCAACTCAGCCTGAGTGAACAGATACTTCAAACTCTTATGATCGGTGAAAATCTCAAATCGCTCACCATACAAATAATGGCGCCAGATTTTCAAAGCAAAAACGATCGCTGCTAATTCCAGATCATGAACAGGATAGTTTTCCTCATGAGGCTTTAACTGTCTCGACGCATAAGCAATCACATGCTCATTCTGCATCAGAACACACCCTAGTCCCTGTAAAGAGGCATCGGTGTAAACACTGAAACCACCAGATCCAGACGGTAAAGCCAAAACAGGCGCAGATGTCAAACGTCTGCGAAGTTCCAAGAAACTCTCTTCGCACTCTGATGTCCATTCAAATGAAACATCTTTCCGAGTGAGCTGAGTGAGTGGCCTAGCAATCTGAGAGAAGTTGACAATGAAACGGCGATAATACCCAGCCAATCCCAGAAAACTGCGGATCTCGGCTACTGTCGTCGGACGCGACCAGTTCAATACCGCTTCCACCTTACTTGGGTCAATTGAAACTCCCTCGCTAGAAATGACATGACCAAGGAATACAACCCTGTCAATCCAAAACTCACATTTACTCAACTTCGCATAAAGCTGATTCTCGCGAAGTGTCTGTAAAATAATCCTTAAGTGTTGTACGTGTTCTTGCTGATCATGCGAATAGATTAAGATATCATCTATAAACACCACAACAAACTTATCCAAGAATTCCCGAAAAACCCGATTCATCAGATCCATAAAAACTGCTGGTGCATTCGTCACCCCAAAAGGCATAACCAGAAACTCATAATGCCCATACCGGGTCCTGAATGCAGTCTTCGATATATCTCCCTGATGAACCCGAAGCTGATGATAACCAGACCTTAAATCAATCTTGGAATACACAGAGGTACCTTGCAGTTGATCAAATAAATCATCAATCCGTGGCAACGGATACTTATTCTTTATCGTCGCACGATTCAACTGCCGATAATCTATGCAGAGCCGCATAGAACCATCCTTCTTTTTGACAAAAAGAACTGGTGCTCCCCACGGGGACACACTGGGTCGAATATACCCCTTGTCAAGAAGATCCTGCAACTGCTGTTTCAATTCTTGCATCTCCGATGGAGCTAAACGATAAGGAGCTCTAGAGATTGGTGCCGTGCCTGGCACTAAATCAATGCCGAAATCCACTTCCCGAACGGGAGGAAAACCAGGAATCTCCTCGGGAAAAACATCCGGAAAATCGCAAACCACTGGAATGTCACTGATACCGACACTATCTGCGGACGAATCAATAGCATAGATAAGGTAGCCTTCCCCGCCCGACTCTAAAGCACGACAGGCTTTCAGAGCAGAAACCACAGGCATCGGGGGTCGCGCTCCCTCTCCATAGAAAAACCAACTGTCGCCCTCAACTGGACGAAACTGCACAAACTTTTGATAACAGTCCACAGTAGCTCTAAACACAGTCAGCACATCTATTCCCAGAATGCAATCAAAATCCTCCATCACAAGAATCATCAAATTAGCAGTTAAAGCATTACCCTTAAACTCTAGAGGACAACCCAAAACTAGACGTTTAGCTAGCACCGAATGACCCATCGGCGTGGAAACAGATACCACAACGTCCAAAGAAGTGAAAGGTAACTTATGACGCTTAGCAAATCTCGCAGATATGAATGAATGAGATGCACCAGTGTCAATGAGAACGTAAGCAGGTAATCCACATAATAAAAACACACCTGCGATAACTCTCTCGTTCTCCTCAGCCGCCTGATCCTGGTTAAGAGCAAAGACCTGCCCTTGAGTACGCGGTCGGAGGTTAGAACCCTGAGTAGACTGTCCCTGCTGTGGCCTCTGATGAACTGAAGCCTGAGAACCAGATCCTGATCCTCCGCCCGTCTGTGGACAATCTCTCTTCATGTGGCCCATCTCACCGCACTTGTAACAAGCACCCGCAACCTTGCGACAACGCTCCGTCGGATGATCCTTCCCGCAATGCTGACACGGGCCCTTCTTCTTCCCAAAATGGTGAATTCCTCCAGATCCAGAGGAAGAAGAAGTAGATCCAGCCTTCTTAAATGCTTGGGCGCGGGGACCCAAAGAACTAGTAGGACGAGCAGACTGCATGGCTCGACCTCTCAGCAAACTGCCCTCAGCTTGGCGACAACGATTCACAAGACCCTCATACGATGTCGGATCATCGCAGACAACAACCCGATCATAAATCTCCTGATTGAGGCCCTGAAGAAAATGGTTATACTTGCCCATAGCATTGTCACTGACATGCGGAACATACGGAAGCAACTCAAAGAACTTCTGCTGATACTCATCAACAGACAAACTTCCCTGCTTCAGATTGAACAACTCAATCGCCTTGGTCTGCAGAAGAGCTGGCGGAAAGTAAAGCAGCATGAAAGCGGCTCGGAAATCGGCCCAAAGAACTCGACCCTGTCGCTGAACTATCGGTGCAGAGGTAGACCTCCACCACTTACGCGCACCACCCTCCAGCAAGAAATCAAGGGTATCAATCTGCTGCTCCGCCGAGCACTGAAAAGTCTTGAAGCAGCTCTCCATCCTCTCGAGCCAGTTCTCCGCAACATCCGGGGTCTCACCGCCTGAAAGAGGTTTCGGCCCCATCTGCAAGAACCGATGCATACTAAAACTCCGAGGCTCATCACGACGGTGTTGACGACATTCTCGATGCTCTCGACGACGCTCCCGATCGTCGCGGTCTCCCCAGCGTCCAACGCTGCCATGACTACTAACATCGTCGTCAAAACCAGACATCTCTTAGCTACAAAAGTTACCAGCGATTAAACCCAAAAGAACAGTTCTAAATCCCAAAATCTTAATGCATGCTCTGATACCATAAATGTAGTGACCCGTTCCAGAATCACCTACTAATCAGAACTTAAGCATGCAAAATTTAACATTTAAACTGAATCAGGTAAACAGCGGAAAAACAGTAATACAACCCAATCGAATCTGTCAGTACAAAAATACTTAAACAACCAGATCGAACTAAATACCAAGAACAAATACCAACAACTACAGGTCAACCTCTGCCAGCTCCCTGTCCACTCCCTCCTGGACCGTCCAACCTGAGACCTGCCCCATCGAATAGGGTGTCCAAAACAGAGATAAACCGAGGACGTGAGCATAAAACGCTCAGCACCGAAAGCATGAGTATACAAGACTATGACATGCATGTATGCAAAATGTACTGGATACCAGGATCTGGGTATATCGAAATACTGCTCAGGTAAATGACGTCAAGGTATGTAGCACTCTGCGCCGTCGCACCAGGAGGTGGCTCCCATACCAAAATAAACCTGTGGATATACCGGTGACCTGACCACCGTCGGCCAACGGGGTCCAACCATCCACAACAAACGAGGGCTGAGCACCCTCTCAACAGGCTATCTCAAAAATAGTCAGGCTCAACATGATTATGCAAATGCCGCATAATAAACCATGCATCATATGACAGATAATAATGCAACATATAAACATGCAACACATAGTAAAGCATACTCAATCCTGCTATCTCGGATAGTACTTCCGTACCTCAAACCAGTAGATCCTAGCAATCAGTCCTAGAATCAAGTCTGCGTCCGTAGTCAGCCCACTGATGCCGCTAGCTCCCAACTAGAGCACAGCTCCGCTACAAGACTAGTAGCTCCCCGCTAGTGCCTAAACCTCGGGAAAAAACTAGAAACCCATCAGAAACGACTAAAACGCTCTGGAACACTCGGAATTGGCGAGTAAAAAGTGAAACCTCGCGCCTCTATTTATAGACAACGATCGGAAGATCCGATCCACTTCGGAAGATCCGATCCGGCACACTTCGGACGATCCGAACTCTGATCGGACGATCCGAACCTTGCATGTCTTCCACGTGTCCAGACACCTGTCTTCGGACGATCCGAACCCTGATCGGACGATCCGAACTCTGCATGTCTTCCACGTGTCCAGCCACCTGTCTTCGGACGATTCGAACCCTCTTCGGACGATCGGAACCCGCTTCGGACGATCCGAACTCTGTTCGGTCCTTCCGATCCCACCGAAATATAATTAATCCAATAATTAACTCAAATTAGGCATCGGGATACTACAATATGCAATTGGTAGCATCATGTATGAGATGATATCTACGCGTCCTGACGTGGCTTTCGCACTAAGTGTAGTGAGTAGATATCAATCGAACCCTGGTATTCCACACTGAAAGCTGTGAAAGACATCCTCAAGTAGTTGAGAAGGACCAATAAATTGTTCTTGGTCTATGGGTGGAGAACTAAAATTGGAAGGCTATACCGACTCTAGCTTCCAAAGCGATATCGATGACTTGAAGTCAACCTCTGGGTTTGTATTCATGCTCAATGGTGCTGCTGTCTCTTGGAAGAGTTCCAAGCAAGACAATACTGCGGATTCCAGCACAGAGGCCGAATACATTGCTGCATCAGATGCAGCAAGGGAGGCTGTTTGGATAAGGAATTTCGTCTAAGAGTTGGACGTCATTCCTAATTGAGTTGCTCCTATCCCAGTGTTGTGTGACAACACGGGAGCTTTAGCTCAAGCAAAGGAGCCAAGGTCTCATCAGAAGTCCAAACATGTATTGAGTAAGTACCACATCCTCGGAGAGATTGTGGAAAGAGGAAGAAGTGTCTTTTGACATAGTCGGCTTCGCAGATAATGTTGTTGATCCACTAGCTAAGCCTTTACCTGGACCATTATTCGACAAGCATCGCGAATCAATGGGTTTAAAGCATATGGGTAGTTGGCTCTAGTGCAAGTGGGAGATTGTTAGAGTAGGTGCCCGTCGAGCCAAGTGTTGGCCGAGTGTTTACAATGAAACTCTATGTATAAGCAATCTTTATTTTAATAATATTTGAAATTATTATTTTGGCAAATCTTTATCTGTATACCCATGCTAGTTGCATAGATAAAGCCCTTGAATATACAAATAGTAGAAAGAATATGAGATGCTCATATGATGAGTATCATGAAACTCATATTTGTAATACTGTATATTCTAAACGGTTCCTAGTCGATTCAGCCGCCACTAAGAAGGATATAGGCCGCTCGAGTTAGAGACTAATATCTGCGATGTGAGTACCATGTTTCATTGGTAGGGGACTTTGTGATGTCCGAGCATGCAGATAGGTGCTCCTTGTAGAGTGCACTGAACAACCCTCCATTAAAGGACTTTCCAAGTGGTTCTCACTTATCGAGTGGAAAAGTCCTGGTTTATGGTTGTACACCATTAGTCCTTATGACCCGGGACAACATTGAGACTCTATGTGCTAGAATTACACTTTGACTTGTTTACCGACTCTCATGGGGTCATCAGGTGGCAAGGTTGGGTGTTCTGTCGAAACACATAGGAGTCGATGCATTGTAGTGGGGGATTCACCGCTTACCTTCGGGTATGGATATCCTATGTGTTATCATGTGTATGTAGGTTGAAATCTCTGGCCAGAGTATGGTGGTAATTACGAAAGGGGTTTCATAAATTACACCATCGATGCAACTACGACATGACACATAGTATCGATTCATTGACAACTCTCGATAAACCAATGGTTGTCGAATCGGTCGGGATATATGAGTTGAAGGGACCGTACTGTACGCTAACCATAATAGAATGGTTCTTGCAGGCACTATCATTTGATACCTAGGGAATCATGTAAGCGATGCTGCTAGGCGTTTAACATGATTGGTTGGGTACTATCAGACTTGAGTTCTGACGTTCTTGTTATCAAGGTGTTGATAAGTAAGAATGGAGCAATTGGGGTATGCTCATATAAGGACATGTTTAGTCCGAATCACATGGAGATGTGAACCCACGGCTAGTTGTATCAATGAACCATTGAGGGCCACACAAGTACTAGCTTTCTAGATCCCGTTGAGAAGTAAAAATAGTTCAATGTGTTGAACGGCTTATAAAGGAGTTTATAAGCGTAAGGAAAATTAGAAGTATGACTTCTATGAGAGAAATGTAAATTTTAATTTATGGAAGTGTTCCTAAATTAAAATTTGGCCAAGTGAATAATGTATTTTGAAAATTGTGATTTTCATAAACATTACTATGGACTAAATTAAATTAATTCAAGTGTTGAATTAATTAAACACTAGTGGACCTAGTAGAGTCCAAATAATTAAATTAATTCAAGTATTGAATTAATTAAATTATATTGAGTCTTGTAGAGCTCAATTTAAATTAATTATTTAACTAGTGGAACTTGGGTAAATTCAAGTAATGTTTAATTAGTCTCAAATATGTTTGAGATAATTAAATTTAGTCCATGGTTTTTATTTTGATAAAAACCATATAATATGCATGCATGGGAGGTGAAAGGTTGGGAGACTACTTTTTGAGTTTTCAAGGCATGGCATGCAACTTTATGCCTCAACTTTTTCAAGGACCAAGACAAGTCTCCCTCCCATTGATTCAACCCCTCTTGGCCGAAATTCCCCAAGTTTTTCCTCCCCATTTTTCTCCAAAATTTTTGTTCTTCAATTTGTTGAGGAACACTACACTTCTCTTTGAAAAATCCTCATATTTTTCTTGTGCAAAATATGAGGGGATCTACCTAGTTGGTGGTTGGCTTAATTTGAAGGAAAGATTCAAGGTAGGAGGAAGCTTGTAGATTTCTTCATGCCATTCAAGAGCTTTGTTGTTTAACAACAAAGTTGGAGCCATACATCAATCCTTGTGATTGATAGGTAAAACTTCTAAACACCCTATGTATGACATTTTTGTGTTTTATTGTATTTGTTGCACAAAATCTAGAGGTGGCCGAAAATTTTTGTCAAAAAATTCGATTTTTAAACTTCCGTTGCGCTTCCGGTCACCGTAACCGATCCCCTTTCAGATCGCGCTCAATATCATTCTGGTCTTGCTCTGTCGCTAGCGCTCTAAAAACAGCAACATCATAGGTAGTAGGGCCAGCCACCCTAACATCACGGCGTAAGATCGGCCGCAGACCATTCAGAAAATACCTCAACTTGGCTCCAACATCTTTAGCAATTAGGGGCACAAAATGACATCCCCTCTCGAACTTACGGATAAACTCCGTAACAGTCAAGTCCCCCTGCCTCAGGGTCATGAACTCCGTAGTCAGCCTCGAACGCACCTCCTCAGTAAAATATTTAGAATAGAATACCTCTGTGAAGCGCGTCCAACTCAAAGTAGTCAAATCTAAAGCCACTGATGCTCCCTCCCACCATAGGCGAGCGTCTCCTCCAAACAGATAGGTCGCACAGCGAACCCTATCTCCATCTTCAAGCCCCATAAACTCGAATATAACCTCGAGTGACTTAATCCAGCCCTCGGCCGCCATAGGATCGGACGTCCCTAAGAATTCCTTTGGTCGCATCTTCATAAACCGCTCATAGATAGCCTCTGGTCCCGGCTGTCTGGCTCCCACTGCATTGTTCCCCGCAAACTGTGCGAAGAACTGAGTCATCCCAGCTAGCATCTGGGCAATCATGTCTGGTGGAGGGGGTGGTGGTAGATCTCTCTCATCATTCTCCCTTTGCCTCTGATCTTCGCCGTTCTCATGACGGCGCTCATCATCACCTCTCGGGCGTCCAACACGGCGTCTAGGAGGCATGATGTTCCATAATTATAACCCATACGTAACCAACATGCATAATTCCACTATTTTCTTTAAATTTAATAAACATTGCATAATCATAATCTTGACATAAAACAGTTCATGCAATCTGGATGTAAAAATATTTCATGCTTTAAAATAAATGCGTAATCGTAAAACTTACAGACCGAAGACGTGACATCATGAGTTTCTTCCGAGCAGTAGTAGTACAACCCTTTACAAGATCATAGGCTCTGATACCAACTGTAAAGGCCCGTATTTTTGTATTCATAATTTTGCGGAATTATTAAAAATTTTCTAAGTAAATAATTATTTTATCTCATTTAATTAAAATAAGCATGTAAATAATTATTAACTTAAAAATAACAACGGAAGTGAATAATGTTTTCAACCAACAATTTAAAAATAATCCAACGTAAACATCAATTTAGAATAATCCAACATATTAAAACTGAGTTTGCATAATAAAAGGTGTATAAATTAAATCATGAGGTCCTCGGGTTTACTACTGCTGTCCCAAGATCGCTCACTGGTCTCCGTCCGAGGTCCCGACCTCATCAATACCTACAAGAATCAAGTCTAGTGAGTCTAAAGACTCAACATGTATATATCGTGAATAACAAGTAAATATATTGTAAAATCGCATGCAACGTAAAAATAAAGTATCATATAGCGTACGGTAAAAATCATATCATGAATAATTATAACTACGTGCATATCTAAAAATCATACATAAATGCTTTGCTCAATAGCGCTCTGTCATAACATATCATAATTTTACTGGTATAGATAATGTTTCTAAGCTAGTGGCCCATAACATAGCGTAAGCGTCTGATCAGACTAAACCACAGTATACTGGGCGGTAGAGATCAATCACAGCCCTTGGACTGGATGTCCGTACCCATACATGATCATAAACCGGTCGTAAGTCACCGGGCGGAGAGGTCCTCGGTTGTTCCTACCGACTTCCAAACCCATAAGCATAAGGTGGCCAAAAGACATATAGCATATATCTCAAAAATAAACATTTTATATTTTTATGCACGTAATATAATTATAACCTTATTTTTACCGGATGAGTTGGATCGCTCCCTGGCTCGCTGCGACATAATTCTAATATGTGACACATGCAAACAATTTTAACTTGACAAAAACTTAACCACTAAACCAAAAACGAGACGATTAGGACCAACAACTTTATTTTTAATCATGGCTTCGTACCAACCGGAACCAACATTAAACCGACGTTTAACCATGATTAAAAATACCCCAAACATACTGAAAAACATTCATAAGAATTTCAAAACACGAAAATAGGTGAAAGAAATCCAAAAACATAAAACACTCTTTCGAGAGTCATTTTGGCACCTTTCACTGTAAATTCTCGTATGACCTCTAAACTCGACCAAATCACAAACGGCTAAAAACATGACCTTCCTAACTCATTGAGGTACTGTCTAGTCCAAGGCCATGTGCTAAAAGCCAACCGAGAACTCAAATAAGCACCAAAACCGAAGCTGAAGGTTGCTGTCAAATTACAGCAGCGGCAACTTGCTTGTTTGTGGAGTAAACTCTGAAAATAATGACCATGGGCTTGAACCACCGCCCAAGGACTCTTACCGAAATCCTAAGGCATGGCTTGGACCATGGCTAAGGGCTAAAAACCAACCACAAACCAAGCCATTACCTAAGACACTCACAGCTCCCACCCGAGAGCACCCCTTGTTGGGTAGTGTGGTATATTGACTTGTTTTACTGTCTTGGGTCGTTCCAATGGCCATTTGATCGACCATGGCTCGATCTAGACATGGTGGGGTGTTGTATGATCCGTGGTTATGGCCTACAAGCCAACCAAAATCCATCCATCTCCCAAAAACCGAAACTCATTCACCCAAAAACTCAGTATTTTGAAACTGTGGGATGTATGCTATGTTGCTGTAAAAATCTGATGGGCCGTGAACCAAGCATGGAATGACTGCCGTGGTCACGTCCTAGGCATGATAAGGGAGGGTCCTAACCATGGCTACAGTCCTTAGGAAAGCCATGATTCAAACTCTCTCCCTAAACAATCAAATGACAAAAATCTGGACGCAATCTATAGCTCATGGAAATGTACGTTGCTGTCAATTCTTTATACTGAGTGTATGGACTTAAACAAGTGGACTAACAACACCATAACACCCTCTGAAACATGCCTATATGTAACCCTGATAGCCTGGAGTCGAAGCAATCACCTAGATTCAGCAAAACAACGCAACCGTGAAGATGAACACAAAAGAGCAATAAAAAAAAAATCTGTGCAGATTTTTTTTTTCTTTAGAACTTGCTGTCAATTTCGATATATTGCTTGAATCATGGTTATTAATGGTTTAAAAATATCTATAGGACTTGATTGAAGAGGAAAAAACAATATATACATGCCTGGAATTTGTTTTGAAGAAAACAAATCAATACGACGCGACGGAACGGAGTCGAATTCTTTCCTCTTGTTTTTGCTACTGTTTTTGCTGTTGCTTTCACGATTTTTCAGCATATGTTTTCTTCTGATATTTCGTGCATATGTGTGTAGGGTATGTAGGTAAGGAAGAGGAATGCTAATAGTGGGGTTAAAGGTGTCTTGAAGTGCATTTAGGGGAGAGTTACAAGTGATGAAGTTGGATGGAATTTGAAATACACTTTCATTCCAATTTTCTGCCGATCCCTTTCCGTTATTCTTGCTGCTAATTTATTTGATTGTTGCTGATATTTTTGAATTAATCATAATTGGTTACTTAAAGATGGAACATGAATACACTATAGAAGCCATTTAGGAGTGACTTGAATGGGTTTACTCCACATTAGAATTTGTTTTAAAAGGGTTGACCCATTTCCTACAATTTTACATGGTATGTTATGGTCTAATCTTGCATCTTAATTATTTATGGTTTTAAATATCCATTATACATTTTAGTGAATTTACACCTTTATTTAGACTAAACTCTTGCATGGCATTGCATGTTTTAAAATTTAATTATTTAAATGCTATGTTTAATTTCTTGAATATATAATATACCTAGATTAATTTCATCCTCATTTATTTACACATTTTGATTTAAGCTTAAAATTAAATATGGAACCTAAAAGAATTTATTTAACATCTTTGTTCTAATTAATTAATAAATCTTAAAACATTCTATTTCTTTAAATTAAATTATTTCTTGCCTTAAATTAAATTTAGGAATATTTTCCTTATTATTAATCTTATCTTTAATCTCCAAACTCTGGTCCGACCTCGCGTATTCATCTTGAAAAGATAAAACTAAACATCTACCTTTAAAATAAATAATCATGATTTAAAACTTTATATTTAATTTAAATAATGACAATTATGCATGGTTTATACGTAATTAAATTTTCGGGTTCTACACTCGTGAACCATGATTCAACCCCCGTGGACCATGGTTCAAACCCTTAACCATACAACTCGAAAAAACCAAACCCTAGCTAGCCTACCCTCGAACCATCTCCCGTTTTCTTCGAGCCATGCCCGAGCCACCTCAAGCCAAACTCTGCCCAGACCACCTATGGATCCTACTGACCGGACCTAACCCCTTGAACCAGCCCCTAGCCCTTGCTGCAGCCTCCTGCCCAAATAAGAGTACGCACGAATTCTACCCTTGTGCTCCTAGGACTCCTATCCGAACTAGGACTCTACACACGAGCCACCACCTGAGCCCTCACACTCCTGACCCTCTCTAGGCCACCCTTATACATAGCCTGGACCCTGTGGCCATGCCGTGACCCCCTCCCCCCCCCCCCCCCCACATGTTGCACAACTCTCGGTTGCATGGGAATAGTTCCATCATGCATGGACTCTTCCCGAGCTGTCGTGCTTGAGTTATAGCATGGCTAGGACTCTTCCTCACACATGAGACCGTCTATCCCGAGCCCTGGTCGAGTCGCACGCCCCCAAGCTTCCTAGCCGAACCCTAGCGTTCAAAATATGCAAGTTTATGATCAAGCTTTGTATTCAGTCCTTATCTTGACAACTATGGCCTCTTAACATGATGGAAAAGAGTCCCTTCAAGATATCCTAACATGGCAGCCCATTCATGTAATAATATCATAGGTTTTGGATCATGAAATCATAAGTTATTCATTTGTCAAGGCATAAAAATGAAATCAATCATAAGGTAAACATTTCATGCAAACGTAATTCAAACATGTAACATGGTGTGGTAGATGAGAAAGAGGATATTTATGGAGTGTCTTTGGGTATTTTACGCACGAAAAACAAGTTGAGACGTGAAGAACGCCGACGAACAGAGGACCTTGCTGAATTTTCTTCAAGAAAACGTGAACTTCCCTTGACCACTTTGTGCGCGCGTATGTGTGTTTGAATGCTGCTAGGAGAATCTTAGTAGGTTTCTAGAGGTGTGGGGTTTAAGGGTTTTGTGGTAGAGTTTAGGGCTTCTTATTTTGGTTAAAACAAGTGACGAAAGTTTGGGCCCATTAAGCCCAATTGTAATTATTTAAAATATTTGTGAAGGAAAGTTCATGAAATTATTAGCTGAGTTCTCAAAAAGTTCATATTTTCGTCGAAAATCGAATACCGTTAAAAATTATGATTCGGCGTATAAAATCACCTCAAAACACCTTATCTTCAAAAATATCATATAGTATAAACCATATTTTAAATAATTAAAAACAATTATTTAATAAAAAAATTCTATTTTTCAGTTATCGGTCTCCGTTCCTCGATCACATCTCGAATAAAATTTAAAAAATACAATTTTATGCATTCTAACAGTAAACCCTATTTTTTAAATGTGTAATCATGCATATCATAATTAATTCATGCCATTAAAATAATTTAATTAGTCATTTTCTATTTTATCCAGATTTGCATGCACTTGGATTACGTCATCTTATTTTTGGACCTTCCAATTCCTTCATCCCTTAAATGAAATTTCGTCCTCGAAATTAATACTTACCGAACAACTATAGGTAGCGACTCCTCATGTCCCTCGCATTTTCCCAAGTAGCTTCTTCCTCCGAGTGCTTTAGCCACTTGACTTTGACCATTGAAATGACTTTCTTTCGGAGTTTTCTTTCTTGTATTCCTAGGATTTTTGTAGGTCTTCCTCGTAGGACATATTTGGAGTTAATTGTAGGGGGCTCATAATTTAATACAAGTGAAGGGTTCGACATGTACTTAATAAGCATCGAGATGTGGACCACATTATGCACTCCGGCTAGCATCGGTGGCAACGCCACTCTATAGGCTAGTGTTTCAATCCTCTCCAAAATCTCAAACGGTCCTATGAACCTCGGACTAAGCTTGCCCCTTTTACCAAATCTCAAAACACCCTTCAGGGTTGCTACTTTCACAAATACCTAGTCACCCACTGCAAACTCCAACTCTCTCTATACGCTTGTCGGCATAACTCTTTTGTCGGCTTTGTGCAGTCTTCATCCTATCTTTGATTTTGACTACTAGTTCCATTGTTTGCTTGATCAAGTCCGATCCAAATTCTCCTCTTTCACCAACCTTGTCCCAATGGGTGATCTACTCTTTCTCCCATATAGTGCCTCATAAGGAGTCATCCCTATTAATGATTGATAGCTAATATTATAGGGAAACTCCACTAGAGGCAACTTCGGTTCCCAATTTCCTTGAAAATTGATATGTGTCGTTTTTACGTGTTTATTGCATTAGTTTTAGTTGTGTTTACATTGTGCATGCATGCATTTCATTTACATTTTGTTCATTTTATAGTAACCATTTGCATTTTATCATATCTCACTGTTGGGTGATGAATTTGCAGGAAAAATGGTCGGAAAACGGAAAATATAGCAAAGTGTGCAAAGTTGAAGAACTTGGACAGAATACTCGGCGCCCGAGCGGTAGAATTTTATCGCCCGGGCGCGAAAGATGACTAATTGAGCAAGCCTTACAGAAAGTTGGCGCCCGAGCGGTACTTTTATACCGCCCGGGCGCGAGAAGACGAAGTGCCAAACAGAACTTGTGGCGCTCGGGCGGTACTTTTCTACCGCCCGAGCGCGAATGCCGCACCAGCCGAGGAACATCACAGAAAGTTGGCGCTCGAGCGGTACTTTTCTACCGCCCGAGCGCCGCCTATTTTTGGAAATTATTGTGCGCGATTCTCTACCTTATTTCGGAGGTGTGGTTGATATGGTAAGGCTATTGCACGTTTTTGAGGGATTATTCAGACATCATTGAAGCTACGACAAGGAGTTTTGGAGAGCTTTTGCACTTGGATTGAAGATTCGACGGTTTCCGGGCATTGTTCTTCGCAGATTTCGTCACGTCTCGTATTTCTAGTTTATTTTCCGTTATTTAAATATTGTTTTGCTTATTTTAATTATGAATTCTAGTAGCTAAACTTTCATATTTGTTGGGATTAAAGGGGATCCTACCCCAAAACTTTGATCTAGATAATTCATCTTTCGATTTGTGATTTGTTCTTGGTTATACTATTGTTTTATTGTGTTGTTAGAGCGTAGCTAACTTTAACAACTTTTTTATTTCGCGAGTGAGTTCGAGAGAATAACTTGTGATAAGAACTAGTAGTATAATTCGCGGATCTACAATTTACATAGAGATATGAAATTGGATACGTGCCGATAGTCATAGTCCTTAGGGTCGAAAACTAGGGGATTTCATCAATCGAAATGCGATTCATTCTTGATAAATAATTAAAGACATTTAATTACTTCATTGAGTGAATTATTTTGGCATAGCTCGAGAGAGTGTGTTCAATTGAATAGGAAATCCTGTCGGAAGCGTAGAACACAATCGAACGAATTAATTAATTAATAAAGGGTAGGTGAACCAGAATTCCCAACAAATTCTTTTATCATTTGAAATTTAATCAATCGATTTAGCAATCATATTTTATCATTTAATATTTGAACTTGTTTATTTAATTTTCTTGCATTCTATTAGTTATAACACAACCGATCACTTTTCGTCGCTAAAGTTTTAATAACTAAAATAATAATTGTTAAATACAGTCTTCAGTGGAACGATACTCGTATTCACATACACTATATTATTACTTGACATCGTGCACTTGCGATTACTTTTTGAGCATACAAAATCATATTTTATTGGGGAATTCACAGTGCAAGTTTTGCTCGATCAAGTTTTTGGCGCCGTTGCCGGGTACTGTTAATCTACAATTATATTTTTAGTTATTTCCTTTAGTTATTTTATTTTTATTGAACTAACACTCCATATTTTAATTCAGATATCTCTTCCGGTGCATGCCAAAGTCACTTGACTTGGATCTTGAGTGTGACCCTGAAATTGAAAGGACTTTCCGCAGGCGAAGACAACAGCAAAGACTTAAGGAACTGATGGAGAGGCCCGAACAAGAGCAGGAGGCGGAGCGCCAAAACGAGAGACGAATTGAGATGCCACGCCGCATACCCATGTTAGAGTATGCACAGCCTTCTTTGGATGGTGCACGCCCCAGCATTGTGAGGCCGATTGTGCGGGCAAACCAATTCGAAATCAAACCAGCCATTATCCAGATGATTCAGAACACCGTCCAATTTGGAGGAACTGCTGTGGACGATCCAAACACACACATCGCGGATTTTCTTGAGATTTGCGATACTTTTAAATTTAATGGAGTTTCTGATGATGCTGTTAGACTGCGTTTATTTCCTTTCTCTTTGCGTGATAAAGCTAAAGCTTGGTTGAATTGTTTACCTGTAGGTTCGATAGCTACATGGGAGGACATGGCGAAGGCGTTTCTCATCAAATACTTTCCTCCATCGAAGACCATGAAGCTGCGGGCAGACATCACAACATTTGCTCAGTTCGATCAAGAGTCACTATATGAGGCGTGGGAGCGTTTCAAAGATCTATTACGAAGATGCCCACATCACGAGTTGCCACTTGGGTTAGTCGTTCAAACCTTTTATTACGGTTTGCTTACTCCTAACCTTACTATGATAGATGCTGCTGCGTGTGGGAACCTTTTGTGGAAGACTGCGGAAGAAGGATATGAGTTGTTGGAGGAAATGGCTGCTAGCAGCTATCATCCTCAATCTGACAGGAACAACCAGCGGAGAAGTGCCGGAGTTCACCAGGTAACTGATTTTTCTGTCATTACTGGACAACTTGACGCTTTAAACAGGAAAATAGACGGCTTGAATGTGGGTGGCACGGCTATGCGTCTTCAAGAGATATTCTGTGAAAAGTGTGGAGGAGAGCACTATGTGAAAGACTGTCAAGATGGAAATCCCTTCTATGTGCAAAATGAGGCACCGGTGAATCAAGTGGGAGTCCAAAACCGCCCAAGGAATGACCCTTATTCGAAAACATACAATCCTGGGTGGAGGCAACATCCCAACTTCTCGTGGGGCGGTCAAAACAGTCAGAATAGATCGCAAGGAGGACAACAATATGACAAACAACCGATGTACAGATCCGATCCTCCTAGAGAAGAGAAGTCCAACTTGGAGCAAATGATGTCTAAGTTTATTTCTTCCACCGAAACTCGACTCCAAAACCAAGATGCATCGATAAAGGGGCTCGAGAATCAAATTGGACAGTTGGCCAAGATGATATCGAGTAGAGAGCCGGGCACCTTGCCAAGTAATACCGAAACTAATCCAAAGGAGCAAGTGAAGGCCATTGAGTTGAAGAGCGGAAAAGTTTTGGAGCCTAGAGAAAAAGAGAAAAACCAAGTGCCGGATGAACAAGATGCGACATATAAAGGTAAGTCTTCTAACCCTACACTAGCACCCACTACACAACCAAAAATTGTTATACCTCCTCCTTTTCCTGCTGCATTGAAAAAATCAAAACTAGATGCACAATTTGGTAAGTTTCTCGAGGTGTTTAAAAAGTTGCATATCAATATTCCCTTTGCCGATGCTCTAATGCAAATGCCTAGTTATGCTAAATTTTTGAAGGATATCTTAGCAAATAAGAGGAAGTTGGAGGATCATATGACAGTCAACTTAACTGAAAATTGCTCCGCTTTGGTGCAAAACAAAATCCCACCTAAGCTAAAAGACCCAGGGAGTTTCTCTATTCCTTGCATGATTGGTGATGTTGTTTTTCATAAAGCATTATGTGATCTTGGTGCAAGTATTAATCTGATGCCATTTTCTGTGTTTTGGAAACTTGGGTTGGGAGAGCCTAAGCCGACGAGGATGTCCTTGCAACTGGCTGATAGATCGGTCAAGTACCCCCGCGGAGTGGTTGAGGATGTGCTAGTGAAGGTGGACAAATTCATTTTTCCTGCCGATTTCGTGGTGCTCGACATGGAGGGGGATACCGAGATGCCTCTCATTTTGGGGAGACCATTCCTTGCGACTGGCAAGGCACTTATTGATGTGCAAGAGGGAAAGTTGAGATTGAGAGTGGGCGAAGAAGAGATTACATTTGATGTTTTTAATGCACTTAAGCACACACTGCATTCTGATAGTTGTTTTAGAATTGATGCTTTTGACTCTCTTGTGGCCAACTATGTGCAGGATGCTCTTAGGGACCCTTTGGAGGCCACTATCAATACTGAATTGGGAGAAGAGGAGTTAGACGAAGAAAGTGCTGAAATTGTGGCACACTTTAATGCCAACCAACCATGGAGAAAGCCAATGAGGATGCGACTGGAGGATCTAGGAGAACGAAGAGATTTCACCCCTCAAAGGTCAAGCATCAAGGATCCACCAACGCTTGAGCTAAAGCCGTTGCCTCCACACCTCAAGTACGTATACTTAGGTGAGAATAACACTTTACCTGTCATTATTTCTGCTGCTTTGACAGATGTGATGGAGGACAAGCTGTTGGAAGTTTTGAAAGCGCACAAGGGTGCATTTGCGTGGAAGGTGGCAGATATCAAAGGAATAAATCCATCCGTCTGCATGCACAAGATCTTGATCGAAGAGAAGTACTCACCTCTTGTGCAACCTCAAAGACGATTAAATCCAAAGATGCAAGAGGTAGTAAAGGCTGAAACAATTAAGCTTCTCGACGCAGGTATCATCTATCCTATATCTGATAGTGCATGGGTAAGTCATGTTCAGTGTGTGCCAAAGAAAGGTGGGATTACTGTTATCACAAATAAAAATAATGAATTAATACACACTAGGACTGTTACGGGATGGCGTGTGTGCATTGATTATAGGAAATTGAATGATGCTACCCGTAAAGATCACTTTCCCCTTCCCTTTATTGATCAAATGCTTGAGAGGTTAGCGGGTCATGAGTTCTATTGTTTTTTAGATGGGTATTCTGGGTATAACCAAATCATGATTGCGCCCGAGGACCAAGAGAAAACCACTTTCACTTGTCCTTATGGCACTTTTGCTTTTAGACGGATGCCATTTGGTTTGTGTAATGCCCCTGCCACTTTTCAGCGATGCATGACTGCTATATTCCATGATATGATTGAGACTTTTCTTGAGATATTTATGGATGACTTCTCGATTTTTGGCTCGTCTTTTAATGATTGTTTGCAGAACTTGCAGGTAGTGTTGAGGAGATGTGAGGAGACAAACTTGGTGCTTAATTGGGAAAAATGCCACTTTATGGTACAAGAGGGAATTGTCCTAGGGCACAAGGTTTCGGGGCACGGAATAGAGGTGGATAAGGCGAAAGTTGAAGTTATCAAGAACTTACCACCTCCGGCGTCCATAAAGGGAGTTAGAAGTTTTCTAGGCCACGCCGGTTTTTACCGACGTTTCATCAAAGATTTTTCTAAAGTTGCAAAACCTTTATCTTCTTTACTCATGAAAGATGTGCCTTTTGATTTCAATTCTGATTGTTTGCAGGCATACGAGAAGTTGAAAGAGCGCTTAGTGACGGCTCCTGTCTTGGTGGCACCGGATTGGGATCTACCCTTCGAGATCATGTGCGATGCTAGCGATACTGCGGTAGGTGCTGTCCTCGGACAAAGACAAAACAAGGTATTTCACACCATATACTATGCAAGTAGGACTCTAGATGAAGCACAATTGAATTATGCCACCACCGAAAAAGAGTTACTTGAAGTAGTGTTTGCACTTTACAAGTTTCATGCTTATCTTGTTTTGTCGAAAGTAATTGTGTTTACTGATCACTCTGCCCTTAAATATTTACTTGCAAAGAAAGATGCAAAGCCACGCTTACTTCGGTGGATTTTATTATTGCAAGAATTTGATGTGGAAATAAAAGATAAGAAGGTTGAGAATGTGGTTGCAGATCATTTGTCTAGATTAGAATTTATCAGTAATGATTGTGTGACTGATGCGATTAATGATTGGTTTCCGGATGAGCAGTTGTTTGAGGTGAAAAATTGTCCATGGTATGTAATTTTGCGAATTTTCTTGTTACAGGCTCACCTCCCCCAAATCTAACATTTCACCGAAGAAAGAAATTCTTTTCGGACGTGAAATATTATTTTTGGGAGGAACCTTTCTTGTTTAAGATTTGTGCAGATTCTATGATTCGGAGATGTGTGGCGGAGGAAGAGATGGGATCGATTCTTACTCATTGCCATGACCGTGAGGTAGGTGGTCACTTTGGACCAACGAGGACGGCATCTAAGGTACTCGAATGTGGCTTTTATTGGCCAACCCTCTTTAAAGATGCTCGTTCTTATGTGCTAGCATGTGATAAATGCCAACGGACAGGTAACATCTCTAACCGTCACGAAATGCCTTTAAATAATATCATTGATTGTGAGGTTTTTGATGTGTGGGGAATAGATTTCATGGGACCGTTTCCCAGTTCGTTCACGAAAAATTACATTTTGGTGGCGGTGGATTATGTGTCTAAGTGGGTAGAGGCGGAAGCATACGCCACTAATGATGCTCAAGTGGTTCTAAAATTTTTGATGAAAAACATTTTTAACCGCTTTGGAACACCACGAGCAATCATTAGTGATGGTGGCACTCATTTCTGCAACAAACTCTTTGAAAAATTTTTAAGCAAATATGGTGTCACACATAAAATCTCTACCCCTTATCACCCCCAGACGAGTGGTCAAGTGGAAGTGTCGAACCGAGAGATAAAGAGAATTCTGGAGAAAGTGGTAGGCGTCAGTAGGAAAGACTGGTCGGTGAGGTTAGATGATGCTCTATGGGCATATAGGACTGCTTTTAAAACACATATAGGCACTACACCGTATAGGTTGTTATTTGGTAAAGCATGTTATTTACCTGTCGAGTTGGAGCATCGGGCATATTGGGCAACCAAAGCGCTGAACTTTAATTTTACTGATGCTGGTGAACAGCGTTTGCTTCAATTGGACCAATTGGAGGAGTTCCGGAATTTGGCTTACGATCTTGCACTGTCTTACAAGGAGAAAACCAAAAAGGCTCATGACAAAAGAATCATCGAGAGAGAATTTAAGGAGGGAGAAAGTGTTCTGCTCTACAACTCCCGGTTGCGCTTGTTTCCCGGTAAATTGAAGTCGCGATGGTCCGGTCCATTCGTGATCTCGAAAGTTTATCCATCGAGAGCTGTGGAATTGAAAGATGGAAAAGATGGGACATTTACTGTCAATGCCCAGCGCCTAAAGCACTACATGGGTGGCACAGTTGAGCCACAACTTGGAATCACACGGTTCCAAGAGAATCCGAACTGAGACGGACCGAAAGTCAAGCTCTCGACTATAAATTGAGAACTCTTCTTTTTCCCTTATCCTGCATTTAATTCAATTTCGATTATTTTCATCTTTATTCGTATTTATTGTTAATCTCGTTTCTTGTTCTTCAATTGTGTTTAAAAAAAAAATATATTATTTCGATTCTGGGCAGAAAGTTGGCGCTCGGGCGGTATTTTTATGCCACTCGAGCGCGAAACTTCCCTTGGCATACAGAAAGTTGGCGCTCGGGCGGTGATTTCCTACCGCTCGAGCGCGCCTGCTTACCTCTGACTATTACATTACAGAAGGTTGGCGCTCGAGCGGTAACTTTTTACCGCTCGAGCGCGACCGCTTTAATAAGCGAGATCCCCTTTCCCTTCTTCATTCTGCACGAAATTTTCCCCTTTCACTCCCCAAATCCCTAACCCTCTTCCACTCTACTCTCAAATTTTTGCAGGCAATCTCTCCTACCATCAAGACTCAAGCATCGTGGGCAAGCTCATCCTTCGGAATTCAAGCGTAATCTTTTCCGATTCCCCCAAAATCTCTCTCATCCACTACTATGGCTCCAAAGAAGAAACAAAGAGGTACTTCCGCTTCTTCCTCTTCTTCGACTTTTGATAGGCATCGCTTTGTTAGTGAAGAAGCTCGGGCTAGGTATGATCATGCCAAGATGAATAGAAATCCGATAGTAGAGAGGGGATTCCGAAAAAAATCTGCCGATAGGCACCTAGGAACTCGGATAGAATTGGAACGGCGCGGATGGGAAACTTTTTCCAATCATCCTAAGGGGGCGGTAGTTTCGGTGGTGCGTGAATTTTACGCGAATGCTATGGATGGGAGAAATGGGACGGTGTTTGTTCGGGGTGTACATGTCCAGTGTGACTCGGCAACTATCAATGCATTGTTGGAAACGGCGGAGGTCGACAACTCTCGTTTTGAGGCTTTAGCTGCTGACCCGAACTATGACTTGATTATCACCGCGCTATGCCATCCGGGTGCGGGTGCGATGTGGAAACCAGTGGGCGGACCGCCGAGCTGTTTCGACGAGAAATTCTTGACCGTTGACGCTGCCATGTGGTACTTATTTGTGGCCCGACGGATGATGCCGGTCTCGCATAAGAGCGAGGTCCAAAAGGAACGAGCGGTTCTCCTTTTTGCGTTAACTCACGGCTACGACGTGAATGTGGGCACACTTATCCACTCTCAAATCATGTTGTGTGCTCGCAACAGTCACGTCGGTCTGTTATTCCCGACAATTATCTCCGAGTTGTGTGCCCGTGCGGGAGTTCTATTCCGGGACGACGAGGAGCGGATTCAACCCATGAAGCCGATCTCCATCGAAGACGATAAGCGAAAGTATGCCAAGCGACAGATTGACTTCCCCACTGAGGAGGAAAATTTAGGTGGCTCTAGCGCCGCCGCTCCACGCCGCCGTCCACCACCACCCCGCCGGCGAACTCACACCGATATGATGGCTGAGAATCTCGCCTTCCAAACGCATCAGGGTCAATTCAACTCGTATGTCACCGACCATCTGTCTCACATTGACTCCATGATGCGCTCGCTGCTTGTGCAAGGGGGCGTTGACCCACCGACCATCCCACCGTCTCCGCTACCCCCTCCCCCATTCCGGTTCCAGTATGATTACTCTCAGCATGGGGAGGCCACAGGAGTGCCACCGCCGGAGCAGGATGAGGATGACACTTGATCAGGGGAGTTTACTATTTCCCCTACTTCAATTTTTTTTTTCCCTTTACCGCTTTTCTGTTTTTCTTTCTTATCATTGTTTCCGTCTAGCATGTTTATTAGCTTCATGTTTATTTAGTCTGCATTTGTGTTTGCATATTTGTGTTTGCATTTCTGTGTTTGCATTTACATTCATGAGTTGTTTTATTTTTAGTGTCTGTTTCGTTTTGTGCAATGAGGGCATTGCACAACTCTAGTATGAGGGGGGGTAGATTGTTATGTTTGCTTAGTTATTCGTTGCATTTATGATGTCTAGTGTCGTTTATGGTGAGAAGACATAATTTATGCGCCAATGATGATGTTGAATTGATAATATACAAAAATATTGCTTGGGTCACTTCATGAATGATACTCTTGATTGTTGAAGCATGAATTTTGGTACAAAGTTTGAACTTTTTGAGCACATATGTGTGGGGACTAGAATTTTGTAGGAATAATGGTGAAATTTGAAAGTTGTGTGTGGTTAACTTGAAAGGCACCATTTATGAGTTGATTTAGCATGTAAACCCGTGAAAATAAGTCGCTAATTGGGACCTTGAATGAGAAAATTTGATTGGCCTTGAACTTTACATTTACCTCCTTTCCAATGCACTGAATTAAAATGTCATACTCCTAACCAGCTGTAATCCAAAGTATATATTCTTAGCCTAGGGAGTACATGTGTGAAAATTGTGCAAATAAAAAAACAAAAAAAAAAGAGAAAAAGAGAAGAAAGAAGGAGATGTAAGGTGAGGGGGAGCCGAAATAAAAGGAATGAAATTCTATTCCTAGGCTAAAAGTTGGAGATGTAAGGAGACGAGGAAAGTCAGACGAAAAGTCTTGACGATTGCACAATGAAAATGATCGGTGTACTCCCAACTTTTAGCCACTTGAGCTTATGTCCTTCTTTTCGACACCCTTATCTGCACTTAAAAGTTGAATAAAGTTCAATTTACGGCTAGTGATAAATGGACACGGGGATGCATGCTAGTGAGACTTGTATTGAAGTGTTAATTGAGTGACTCACATGATTTGATAATTGATCTATTTGAAGTACGAATGACTAGACCCATCATGACACACACGCATGTTCAAATTAGTGTCGAGATTTATGTGTAGATGAGAATGAGTATTCGTTTGTGATTTGACTTAGCATGATTTGTATGTGGGAAAGTTCACTGAGGCATGAGAATAAAAGTTGTTAACTCACCATTGACATTTACTTGTGTTAGTTATTTCTTGTTTGAGTAATTTTGTGGTTGTTGAGTTTGTTTAGTATCTCGTGCTTTAACCTATTTTACTCGAGGGCGAGCAAAAGGTTAGTATGAGGGGGTTGATATGTGTCGTTTTTACGTGTTTATTGCATTAGTTTTAGTTGTGTTTACATCGTGCATGCATGCATTTCATTTATATTTTGTTCATTTTATAGTAACCATTTGCATTTTATCATATCTCACTGTTGGGTGATGAATTTGCAGGAAAAATGGTCGGAAAACGGAAAATATAGCAAAGTGTGCAAAGTTGAAGAACTCGGACAGAATACTCGGCGCCCGAGCGGTAGAATTTTATCGCCCGGGCGCGAAAGATGACTAATTGAGCAAGCCTTACAGAAAGTTGGCGCCCGAGCGGTACTTTTATACCGCCCGGGCGCGAGAAGACGAAGTGCCAAACAGAACTTGTGGCGCTCGGGCGGTACTTTTCTACCGCCCGAGCGCGAATGCCACACCAGCCGAGGAACATCACAGAAAGTTGGCGCTCGAGCGGTACTTTTCTACCGCCCGAGCGCCGCCTATTTTTGGAAATTATTGTGCGCGATTCTCTACCTTATTTCGGAGGTGTGGTTGATATGGTAAGGCTATTGCACGTTTTTGAGGGATTATTCAGACATCATTGAAGCTACGACAAGGAGTTTTGGAGAGCTTTTGCACTTGGATTGAAGATTCGACGGTTTCCGGGCATCGTTCTTCGCAGATTTCGTCACGTCTCGTATTTCTAGTTTATTTTCCGTTATTTAAATATTGTTTTGCTTATTTTAATTATGAATTCTAGTAGCTAAACTTTCATATTTGTTGGGATTAAAGGGGATCCTACCCCAAAACTTTGATCTAGTTAATTCATCTTTCGATTTGTGATTTGTTCTTGGTTATACTATTTTTTATTGTGTTGTTAGAGCGTAGCTAACTTTAACAACGTTTTTATTTCGCGAGTGAGTTCGAGAGAATAACTTGTGATAAGAACTAGTAGTATAATTCGCGGATCTACAATTTACATAGAGATATGAAATTGGATACGTGCCGATAGTCATAGTCCTTAGGGTCGAAAACTAGGGGATTTCATCAATCGAAATGCGATTCATTCTTGATAAATAATTAAAGACATTTAATTACTTCATTGAGTGAATTAGTTTGGCATAGCTCGAGAGAGTGTGTTCAATTGAATAGGAAATCATGTCGGAAGCGTAGAACACAATCGAACGAATTAATTAATTAATAAGGGGTAGGTGAACCAGAATTCCCAACAAATTCTTTTATCATTTGAAATTTAATCAATCGATTTAGCAATCATATTTTATCATTTAATATTTGAACTTGTTTATTTAATTTTCTTGCATTCTATTAGTTATAACACAACCGATCACTTTTCGTCGCTAAAGTTTTAATAACTAAAATAATAATTGTTAAATACAGTCTTCAGCGGAACGATACTCGTATTCACATACACTATATTATTACTTGACATCGTGCACGTGCGATTACTTTTTGAGCATACAAAATCATATTTTATTGGGGAATTCACAGTGCAAGTTTTGCTAGATCAAAAATCAATCACACAGGCTCGAACTAGGTCCTCCAAAATTTGAATCATCTTTCAGATTGACCATCGGTTTGAGGATTGTATTATGTACTAAATAATAATTTAGTCCCCATCGCTGCATGCAGACTTTTCCAAAAAAACGATGTGAACCTCAGATCTCTGTCAAAGACGACACGAGAATCCCATGCATTCGAACTATCTCTCAAATATACATCTCGGCATACTGTGTCATGGTGAATGTCTTCTTTATAAGTAGAAAATGAGCTGATTTCATAAGACGATCAACTATCGCCTATGTAGCATTAAACCCCTTAATGGTCCTTGGTAATCCCACATACAAGAGAAAATGTTAGCATTTGCTTGTTCTTCCTACCTCAAAGATAAGAGACTTCCCGATGGGTGGTCGAATAGACACTGACCTCTGCCAAAAATATATCGAAGCTCCATTAAATGATAGCCAATCCATCCCAAGTATGATATCAAATTCAGGCATTGGGAGTACAATAAGATCTGCCCGAACCACATCTTTTTGCAAACAAAGCTCCAGATTCTTCACAATGCTCGAAGTGATCATTTAATCATCAGAAGAAATAGAAACTTTGAAGCACAATCCCATATCTTCGGGTATAATATTTAGTCGCTTTATGAATGTCTCGGATATCAATGAGTGTGTAGCTCCCAAATCCAGCAATGCATAGATAGCTACGCCTAGAATGAATATCCTTCCTGTGACGAAAATGCCTTTAAATATATCCATGTTTGAAGCTTAAGGAATTTCTATCATTATTTTTCCTAAATTTTCAAAAATTACACGCTTGGACCTTAGTATTTCTTGAAAAAAATTGCATTTTAACCCTTCAAAATTTCGATATTTTCATTTTTACCCTAGAAAGCTTCGAAATTTTAATTTTAATCACCAAAAGTTTCGGATATTGCGCTTTTGGCCCTTCAAATTTTGAAAATTGCCGTTTTTTGGTCCCTATATTTTCAGAAGTTTGCATTATAGCCCAAAAGTTTCGGAAATTACGGTTTACTCCTCGAATTTCGGTTATGTGCAATTAAGTCCATTAAGTTTTCGAAATTTGCATTTTGTCCCCATAAATCTCGAAAATTTCAATATACCCTTATCCTTGATTATTTCTAAATTTTAAGCCTCACATTCTTATTTGGACTTAAATATCTCCCTAGCAACATTAAGACTCATAATTCATGCTATATTTCCATAATTTCTAATGAAATCCCTTAAATCCATTTATAGTAGAGCATGTAACCTATTTTCCATTAGGTTCTTCATGATCCCAAATAAATTCTCATAACTAGTTTAACATTTTATGCAATAAAAGCAATATATAAACATTAAATAACATGTTATCGGTGATTAGGGTTGTGTCAGGCTCTTCCTCAGCTTCCTCAGCATGCATAACATAAGTTCTCCCCACAGTTGGTGCTTTCTTCTTCGGGAAATCAATAGCTTTATGTTGTTCTTCTTTGGATATGAAGCATTTCTATGTCTCCCACATGCACTTACCAAAGTATAAGCGATTGCACTCCTTGCACAGTGGCCTCTCAAAAGGTTTTGGTACTCCAGGTTGCGGTGGCTTTGGTGATCTTGGCTTCTTCACTTACCCTTGGGGCTTTTGCTGCCTTGAGCTCTAGAAAGTCCCATAAATGACTTCTTATTCGGCTGGGAATTCTGTTGATGCTGATGTCTCTTGCGCTGCATCTCATAATAGATATCTTTCAAGGTTTTATCAGCTTGGAATCCATAGGAAGTGGCAGCTGAATAGTCTCTCGGTTGTATCATCATCAAATCACATCGTATAGTAGGTCGTAGGACATCCAGAAAGTGCCTAAGTTTCTCAGCAACATCCCTAGAAATTACGGGCACGAAGTGACAACCCTTATTAAACTTCCTCACAAACTCGGCCAAAGTCTTGTCCCCCTGGCAGAGACTCTTGAACTCCCTCTTCAAGCATCCTCGAACGTCAGTGGTGAAGTACTTCTCATAGAATATTTCATTGAATCGAACCCAAGTAAGCATGGTCAAATGAATCCCATGCTCCGCCCCTTCCCACCAAAGGGAAGCATCATCTCTAAACATTTAAGTAGCAAACCTAACTCGATCAGCGTCTCCCATATTCAGATAGCGGAAGTGAACCTCAGAAGATCGAATCCAACCCTCAACAGAAAATGGGTCGGTGGTGCCAAAATATTCTTTCGGGCCTAGCCTTCGGAACTGTTCATAAACATCGTGATGTGGCCTAGGAACCTGCTGAAACTGCTGCTCAAAGAAACGTGACATGCTATTTAGTTCACGAATAGCAACATCCCCATTAGGAGGTTGGGGAGCATTTCCTTGATGATCCTCAACATTCTCGGCTTGCCTATCGGTACTAGGTATGCATGTAGGAGACCTTATATCTGAACGTTTTCTAAATTCTAAACGTAACCAACATGCACTTAAATCTAAGTTTTCTAATCATGCAGCATATACTAATCTCCTTTTGAGCAACTTGAAGCATATATAACATTTAATTTCAAAAGGCTATTAAACATGTAACATAATCTTATCATCCATGTAATCATACAAGTATCATCATAAAAATCATGTAAATCAATTAAACTTACAAATTGAGGCTTGACGACTGAGCTTCCCGGCATTGGTGGCACAACCATTTGCAGGAACATTGCTCTGATACCAACTAAAACGTCCACTACTTGTTTTTCTTTAAAAAAATACTAGAAAAGTTTTTTCCCTCTTTCACTTCGGCCTAATATATATACATATATATATAGACATGTATTTTAAAATTAGGTTTGCACCGTTTTAAAAATAAAAAAACCAACAATATTTGAAAATTCAAAGGAAAAAATTGAAAACATAAAATCGTCAATCTTTTACCAAATCTAAACATAGCAATATTTCAAAATAAAAATAACTCTGGCATCCTCTCAAAAACCTCTTAAAAGCATCATAAAAGTCAAAAAAATCTTTAACGTAAACTTAAATCATAAACTTAATTTAAATTTCGAAAAACTAGCGCTAGTACTCAGGTTACGTGCACCTTGAGTCCAACAAGATTAACCATCAAATAATAAGTTATTCACATATCAAGGCACAAAAACGAAATTAATCATAAGGTAAACATGTTTTCTCATAAGTGATATATGAGATAGATGAGGTTTACGGCGTGCCTTTGCATATTTTACGCACAAAAAACAAGTTGAGACGTGAAGAACATCGACTAACGGAGGACCTCGCTGAATTTTCTTCAAGAAAACGTGAACTTCCCTTGACCAATTTGTGTGTGTGTTTGAATGCTGCTAGGAGAATCCTAGTAGGTTTCTAGAGGTGTGGGGCGTGGGGTTTAAGGGTTTTGGGGTAGAGTTTAGGGCTTTTTATTTTGGTTAAAACAAGTGATGAAAGCTTGGACCCATTAACAAGATATATTAGGCCCAGTAAGCCCAATAGTAATTATTTAAAATATTTTGTTTAGAAAAGTTCGTGAAATTATTAGACGAATTCTCAAAAAGTTCATATTTTCGTCGAAAATAAAATCCCGTTAAAAATTACGATTCGGCGTATAAAATCACCTCAAAACACCTTATCTTCAAAAATATCATATAGTATAAACTATATTTTAAATAATTAAAAATAATTATTTAATAAAAACATTTTCTTTTTTTCGGTCATCGGTCTCTGTTCTTCGATCGCATCTCAAATAACCTTTAAAAATACGGGTTTATGCATTCTAATAGTAAACCATATTTTTTAAACGTATAATCATCCATATTATAATTATTTGTGTCATTAAAATCATTTAATTAGTTATTTTCTATTTTACCTAGATTTTCATGCAGTTGGATTACGTCATCTTATTTTTGGACCTTACAATCATAACAATGATTGTTTCAGTTTCTTCCATCCTCATATTCTCAAATTTGGACATTCACAACTTTGTTTTTCGCGCACTTTCAGATCTTTCACAATGTTTCTGAAGGATTTCCTACGCATCTTTTATCATATACACAGTTCATAATCAAGCCGAACATATTTAGGTCGACTAAGGTGAAAATATCGTTTAAGGCCTTTGAATTGTGATTCGAAACATGTACTTCATCAAAATTCCATCGTTTTCAGGCTTTAACTGGCTAACACCATTTTCATCTATTATTTTCAGTGTGCTCCAACTGTTGACAACTCGTTGCCACGATGCTTCATCTATGGATTTAATGTATATTTTGATCTTGACCTTCGAAAGACTGTAGTTGGATCCATCCAAAATAGTGGTTGAAGTACTGCGTTTGCAAGTGACACATCCATTAATTAAGAGAATTGTTATAAAAAAAAAATAAACAGAATCAGCACTTAGTATATCATGAGACCGCTCTGATACCACTTGTTAGAGGAGAATATTCTGTTTAACATAAACTATAAAATTTTTAAAAAGTTTTGTGTATCAGATTTAAATGTTATCCCAGATGTTGTGACACCTAATGACAGCACGCAGCAGAATAACATAATACACAAACAAATAACTTAAATCAAAATACTCAGAATTAATTGTGCAGAAGTATAAACACTTTATACTTGTCCGATGACTCGGGTCAAAATAATCAATAGAAAAACAACTCGAGTTTACAAAAACCAATACTTGTAATTTTAATGGAAACTAATTTTCTCAACACGTTGATAGACAAAGTAATTTCTAAAACAAATAACCAAAAGAAAACGTATTCAAGAAAGCAAAATACGGTGTCGAAAACTGGAGTAATAAATACATAATATTCAGTAAACACTTCCACGTTTGTTATCTATAGATGTTTTCAACAATCATAGCAATACGTGAAGCAATACTCTTTAAAATAGTAATGTCCTTATTAATTATTTTTCTCTGAAGTTCATGAAGTGAAAAGATGCGAAGCCACGAAAAGTGAAACAAGAGTTTTATTAGAAATAAATCATTTTTAAAAAATTATATCATATCATAAAAATCTTATCATACTTATCACATATCTAGAAAGGAAAAATCCTTAATTAAATATTTCGCACAACCTTATCAATAACGAAAAGATATTAAAGGAAAATATTATTTCAAGGAATAAATTATATATTGGAAACCAATAATATTTTTCCTTTCGGTATTTATGTTTGAATATGGCTTTGTATTTGATGGACTACATTTTGTATAAAAAGCTTTTTCATATATACAAATATACTATAGATATATGATATCCGACTCCTGGAAATATTATATACAACAGTAGAATTTCCTTGATTTACTTCGCATATTCAATGAATTCATGATTAGCGACAATTTTTTGATAGACCGTCGCTAATTATTAAATAAACTGTTGCTAATTAGCGACGGTAGTTTTATTTTTTATTTTTAAAAAATTATTTTATAATTTAATAAAAATATTTAGTTTTGTAATTATTTGTGAATATTTTTAAAAAATCTTTTTAACTCATCTAAATATCACAATTTTTAATTTATAAATAATGTATAAAAATATTTAACTTTGTGATAAAATAAGAGAAAAAAATTAAAATTAATGATTAGAAATTAAAAATAGAAGCTAAAAAATTTACTGTAAAGCATAATTAAAATCGCACAGAAGAGAAAAATGGACCGAAGAAGTGAAGTGGTTGTTGGGATCGGTTATTAGGGTAACATCGTTGAGCTATAATAGCTTGGTTCTTGAAATATTGAACACCGATGAATTAAATCGAGTTTGATATGAAATCAAGCGGAAAACACTCGAAATAATCCTTCGTAGAAACCGAATAAATATTTTATAAACCATTTAAGATATATGCAAGTTGAATGAGTACAAAGATTTTCGGTTGAAGCATTTTATCAAACACTTGGTATGCAATATTTTGGTATTTGAAGAACACATAAAATGCTTCAACAATGCATCTTTAAAACTAATGAAAATGATAAGTAGATGCAATAAACAAATAGACACGAATTTGTTTATGGATGTTCGGAGATTTCAAACACTCCTACGTTACTCCTTCTTCCCCTTGGGAAGGATTCACTAGAAGACTTTGATTCATACAACTCTTTGTACAAACCCGATCCGGAAGGGCAGCACCCAACTAGAACTCCTAGCACTCAAGATTGTACGCAGCACCTCACAATCAGCATATTGTTTAATGTCTCATATGCAAAGACTACATACACAAGTTTTACGTCTTTGTGCAAGACTCACTCAACTAAACTTGTAAACTCAACTCTCTCATATATGTGTGAGTGATTGTGTGTGTGTGAGAAATTTATCTTTTACAGTGCACATCTCAAATGTATCCTCACACAAGGGCTTGTGCTCTCAACTAGCTGATTTCTTCATGCTAACTGCCCATGCTTTGAATCCCCTTCCAAAGCTATTGTTTGATCTTCAATATGTTGTATTTATAAGCCCCAACATTGATATATACGTTAGACACAAGAATATGACCGTTTGGAAAGTTTCTGTGTTGTTTCGGGAATTGCAACGGTCAAATTCAGCAATTTTCCCGACTGGTCAACTCTGGTCAACTCAACTGATCGTTCAGTTCAACTGGTCAGCAGGTCAGCAGCTGGTTCAGTTCAGCAGGTCTGGTTCAGTTGAGTTTCAACTGGTTTGCTGAAATCAGCCTAACTGATTTCAGTTGGTGCAGAACCAGTAGCTTCATCGTCATTTATCAGCATCGTAAGCTTCGATTCAGACTTGTTCAGTTCAGCAGGTCTGGTTCAGTTGAGTTTCAACTGGTTTGCTGAAATCAGCCTAACTGATTTCAGTTGGTGCAGAACCAGTAGCTTCATCGTCATTTATCAGCATCGTAAGCTTCGATTCAGACTTTGACTTATCAGAATGATTTGTAGATCTTTGTCTTATCTTTCCAACGCATACTGAATCGCTTTTTTTCGATAACCGAGCTGAGAGATATGACCAAAATACCACAGCTGCTCAAAGCCAACTGATTGCTATTTTCGTACAATCAGTTCGTCACTTCAGCGATCAGTTAGCCCTTGATAACATCCGATTTTGCCCAACTGACGTGAAATACGATTTGTTCCAAATTGAGTTTTCTAATCACTCCAATTCGCGGATTGTCATTTGGATCATCCAGTTGAGAGATACCTTCAAAACACCGAAGCTCCCAAAAATTTAGTTTGTGCAAAATTCAGTTTCAGCTTGCTTCTTGTGTTTGCAACTTCACACTTGAGTAAATATGTTAGAAACACAATAACAAGTTTTGTTAACATCAAAATCAAGATTGCGAACTTGAAAAGTTCCAACAATCTCCCCCTTTTTGATGATCACAAAACTTGGATAAACAATCAACTCAACTAACATATTTCTCCCCCTTTTTGTGTGAATCAAAAAATCATATTTTCAAAACATTTTAAACAAAATTTTCTCCCCCTCAATATTTAAAAATAATAACTCCATTAAAATCTTAATGAGGTCTCCCCCTATATTTTTGAAATTTTGAAAAATGTAAAAGAAGAGAGATAACTCACCAATTTTCTTCATGGCTCATTTTCTGCTGCAGCACATATGCTTTGCCTTCAATGAATAAACTGTATTTTCTGGAGCATAACTAGGACGAAAATTTTATACCGCTGCGAACCTCTACAAGTCTAGTTTACAACGCAAAAAACGGTTCGTCATTTGGACACTCGAGCAAGGAGATATGTCATTTTTTCCACGGTCGCTACAAGCTGCGCGAAAATTCAGTTTTGCATATATATGTGTAAAAAATCTGAAATTTCGAATTTTAGACATCAAAATCAGTTTCAATGCTCTTTCGAGAACAACCCGCTCTGATACCACTTGTTGGGATCGGTTATTAGGGTAACATCGTTGAGCTATAATAGTTCGGTTCTTGAAATATTGAACACCGATGAATTAAATCGAGTTTGATATGAAATCAAGCGGAAAACACTCGAAATAGTCCTTCGTAGAAACCGAATAAATATTTTATAAACCATTTAAGATATATGCAAGTTGAATGAGTAAAAAGATTTTCGGTTGAAGCATTTTATCAAACACTTGGTATGCAATATTTTGGTATTTGAAGAACACATAAAATGCTTCAACAATGCATCTTTAAAACTAATGGAAATGATAAGTAAATGCAATAAACAAATAGACACGAATTTTTTTATGGATGTTCGGAGATTTCAAACACTCCTACGTCACCCCTTCTTCCCCTTGGGAAGGATTCACTAGAAGACTTTGATTCATACAACTCTTTGTACAAACCCGATCCAGAAGGGCAGTACCCAACTAGAACTCCTAGCACTCAAGATTGTAGGCAGCACCTCACAATCAGCATATTGTTTAATGTCTCATATGCAAATACTACATACACAAGTTTTACGTCTTTGTGCAAGACTCACTCAACTAAACTTGTAAACTCAACTCTCTCATATATATGTGAGTGATTGTGTGTGTGTGAGGAATTTATCTTTTACAGTGCACATCTCAAATGTTTCCTCACACAAGGGCTTGTGCTCTCAACTAGCTGATTTCTTCATGCTAACTGCCCATGCTTTGAATCCCCTTCCAAAGCTATTGTTTGATCTTCAATATGTTGTATTTATAAGCCCCAACATTGATATATACGTTAGACACAAGAATATGACCGTTTGGAAAGTTTTTGTGCTGTTTCGGGAATTGCAACGGTCAAATTCAGCAATTTTCCCGACTGGTCAACTCAACTGATCGTTCAGTTCAACTGGTCAGCAGGTCAGCAGCTGGTTCAGTTCAGCAGGTCTGGTTCAGTTGAGTTTCAACTGGTTTGCTGAAATCAGCCTAACTGATTTCAGTTGGTGCAGAACCAGTAGCTTCATCGTCATTTATCAGCATCGTAAGCTTCGATTCAGACTTGTTCAGTTCAGCAGGTCTGGTTCAGTTGAGTTTCAACTGGTTTGCTGAAATCAGCCTAACTGATTTCAGTTGGTGCAGAACCAGTAGCTTCATCGTCATTTATCAGCATCGTAAGCTTCGATTCAGACTTTGACTTATCAGAATGATTTGTAGATCTTTGTCTTATCTTTCCAACGCATACTGAATCGCTTTTTTTCGATAACCGAGCTGAGAGATATGACCAAAATACCACAGCTGCTCAAAGCCAACTGATTGCTATTTTCGTACAATCAGTTCGTCACTTCAGCGATCAGTTAGCCCTTGATAACATCCGATTTTGCCCAACTGACGTGAAATACGATTTGTTCCAAATTGAGTTTTCTAATCACTCCAATTCGCGGATTGTCATTTGGATCATCCAGTTGAGAGATACCTTCAAAACACCGAAGCTCCCAAAAATTTAGTTTGTGCAAAATTCAGTTTCAGCTTGCTTCTTGTGTTTGCAACTTCACACTTGAGTAAATATGTTAGAAACACAATAACAAGTTTTGTTAACATCAAAATCAAGATTGCGAACTTGAAAAGTTCCAACAATCTCCCCCTTTTTGATGATCACAAAACTTGGATAAACAATCAACTCAACTAACATATTTCTCCCCCTTTTTGTGTGAATCAAAAAATCATATTTTCAAAACATTTTAAACAAAATTTTCTCCCCCTCAATATTTAAAAATAATAACTCCATTAAAATCTTAATGAGGTCTCCCCCTATATTTTTGAAATTTTGAAAAATGTAAAAGAAGAGAGATAACTCACCAATTTTCTTCATGGCTCATTTTCTGCTGCAGCACATATGCTTTGCCTTCAATGAATAAACTGTATTTTCTGGAGCATAACTAGGACGAAAATTTTATACCGCTGCGAACCTCTACAAGTCTAGTTTACAACGCAAAAAACGGTTCGTCATTTGGACACTCGAGCAAGGAGATATGTCATTTTTTCCACGGTCGCTACAAGCTGCGCGAAAATTCAGTTTTGCATATATATGTGTAAAAAATCTGAAATTTCGAATTTTAGACATCAAAATCAGTTTCAATGCTCTTTCGAGAACAACCCGCTCTGATACCACTTGTTGGGATCGGTTATTAGGGTAACATCGTTGAGCTATAATAGTTCGGTTCTTGAAATATTGAACACCGATGAATTAAATCGAGTTTGATATGAAATCAAGCGGAAAACACTCGAAATAGTCCTTCGTAGAAACCGAATAAATATTTTATAAACCATTTAAGATATATGCAAGTTGAATGAGTAAAAAGATTTTCGGTTGAAGCATTTTATCAAACACTTGGTATGCAATATTTTGGTATTTGAAGAACACATAAAATGCTTCAACAATGCATCTTTAAAACTAATGGAAATGATAAGTAAATGCAATAAACAAATAGACACGAATTTTTTTATGGATGTTCGGAGATTTCAAACACTCCTACGTCACCCCTTCTTCCCCTTGGGAAGGATTCACTAGAAGACTTTGATTCATACAACTCTTTGTACAAACCCGATCCAGAAGGGCAGTACCCAACTAGAACTCCTAGCACTCAAGATTGTAGGCAGCACCTCACAATCAGCATATTGTTTAATGTCTCATATGCAAATACTACATACACAAGTTTTACGTCTTTGTGCAAGACTCACTCAACTAAACTTGTAAACTCAACTCTCTCATATATATGTGAGTGATTGTGTGTGTGTGAGGAATTTATCTTTTACAGTGCACATCTCAAATGTTTCCTCACACAAGGGCTTGTGCTCTCAACTAGCTGATTTCTTCATGCTAACTGCCCATGCTTTGAATCCCCTTCCAAAGCTATTGTTTGATCTTCAATATGTTGTATTTATAAGCCCCAACATTGATATATACGTTAGACACAAGAATATGACCGTTTGGAAAGTTTTTGTGCTGTTTCGGGAATTGCAACGGTCAAATTCAGCAATTTTCCCGACTGGTCAACTCAACTGATCGTTCAGTTCAACTGGTCAGCAGGTCAGCAGCTGGTTCAGTTCAGCAGGTCTGGTTCAGTTGAGTTTCAACTGGTTTGCTGAAATCAGCCTAACTGATTTCAGTTGGTGCAGAACCAGTAGCTTCATCGTCATTTATCAGCATCGTAAGCTTCGATTCAGACTTTGACTTATAAGAATGATTTGTAGATCTTTGTCTTATCTTTCCAACGCATACTGAATCGCTTCGTTTCGATAATCGAGCTGAGAGATATGACCAAAATACCACAGCTGCTCAAAGCCAACTGATTGCTGTTTTCGTGCAATCAGTTCGTCACTTCAGCGATCAGTTAGCCCTTGATAACATCCGATTTTGCCCAACTGACGTGAAATACGATTTGTTCCAAACTGATTTTTCTAATCACATCAATTCGCGGATCGTCATTTGGATCATCCAGGTGAGAGATATCTTCAAAACACCGAAGCTCGCCAGAAATTTAGTTTGTGCAAAATTCAGTTTCAGCTTGCTTCTTGTGTTTGCAACTTCACACTTGAGTAAATATGTTAGAAACACAATAACAAGTTTTGTTAACATCAAAATCAAAATTGCGAACTTGAAAAGTTCCAACAGTGGTGTAGAGGAAAATGGGCAAAAGTGGCGGCATTTTATATGCAATTTGCGACGGTTTTAACAAAAATCGTCGCTATTAGCGACCGTGTTAAATAAACCGTCACTAATTAACGACGGCGTTTTAAAAACTATCGCTATTAGCGACGTTTATTAAATTTGTCGCTGATTTAGTTTACGATAGACTTATTTAATAGTATTTGTCGCTAATAGAGACGGTTTTTTATAATCTTTGCTAATAGCGATGGTTCATGAAAACTGTCGCTAATTAGCTAATCAGCGTTGGTGTTTAATACGGTGTTTATATATGTCGCTATGATAGAATTAATTAATTGTGGTGATGATAGTCAAAACCAGTAGATCTCGTTAGTAAAACCAGAAGATAGTATAAAACCAGAAGTTCTCGTATCACCTTAACAAATCAGTACTCTTCAAGTACTTATCAGATTAGGAAAACAGAAGCAGAACTTGGCTCTTTGCTGAATCAGAACCTATCGTCGATATATTAAATTTTAACGTTATTTTATCAAGTACAAGTATTTAATGAATCATTAAATGCTGAACAAAGTCATTTAAGACATTTTACCAAATGTGGTATGAAACAAGTCTTTTAGTGATACCTTCTGGAAACAGAAGAAGTGGAGACGTAAAAGATTTTATCTTCGAATTTCCATAAACAACCATTTTCTACCGCCTACTGTTTCTTTGTGTTTTATCATACTCCATTGGATCGTTTGCGCACTTATTATTGTGATCTGCAGGACTTACTCGTGAACAAGGTTTGCTATAATCTCTAACAAGAATCTAGCACCCTTTGCCAAAAACGACCGTCAAAGGAAAGAGTTTATTCACCCCCTTCTAAACTATATATCGATCCCCAACAAGTGGTATCAGAGCAGATTTTTCTTGTTATAAATCTACAACAGTTATGGAACATTTCAGGAAGGTTCCCATGTTATCAAAAGAAGACTTCGATGACTGGAAGATCCGGGCAAGCTCATCTTGCAGCTCAAGATGATGACATGTGGTATATCATCACAGATGGTCCTTTGAAGTTCTTAAATTCTAACATTGCTGTTGCTATTACTGAGGGAGCACCTCAAATGGTTGAGAATCACAGAAGTGAATGGACTGGCGAAGACAAGAAGAAAGCCAATCTTGATAATGTTGCAAAGGACATTCTTTATTAAACTCTCGACAAAAATACCTTCAGCAAAATCAAGATATGTTCCACTGCTAAAGAGATTTAGGAAAAACTCATCCCAATTTGTGAAGGTGATGAGCAGACGGAGGAGAATAAACTGTCTGAATGCAGAAATTCGAGAATCTCAAAATGAAAGCTGGAGAAACTCTGAACGAGTTTGACGAAAGTTTCAGCAGCCTGGTTAATGAACTAGCAGCTCTTGGGAAAGAGTATGGCAACAGGGAAATATCACTCAAAGTAGTGAGAGCTTTGCCCAGGGAATGGGGTTTTAAAACAATGGCTATGATAGTCTCTAAAGATCTAAAAAAGTTGGAGCTACATGACTTGTTTGCTGACTTAAAAGCCTATGAGTTCGAACTGGAAGTAAGAAGCGGAGAAGAGTCCTCCACAAATCTACCAACCAAGGCCCTTGCTACTACTACTGATGTTGTTGTTGCTGCTGCTGTTGTTGCTGCAGTTGTTCCACAAGAATTGTCTACCACCACTACTGAGAGCATCTCTGAAAAGATCAGCAATGATGCTATGTCTCTCTTTGTGAAGAAGTTCTTCATATTCATGAAGAAGAATCACCGAGCTTACCAAAGCCCTAATCGGAACTTCAAGAAGGATTCACCACCTGGTGACATGGTGTGCTTTAACCGTGGAAAAATCGGTCACTTTATTGCTGATTGTCCAAAGCCCAAGAAGGATGACCAGAAGAAGAAGGAATACAAAAGGAATGACAAGAAATTCAGAAGAGACCGCAAAGCAATGATTGCTGAGGAAAGCAAGTCTAAATGGGCGGGTTCTAGCTCTGAGTCCTCTGACTCAGAAAGTTATTCTAGCGAAAGTGATTCTGAAGAGATCAAATGTCTTATGACAGATATCGAACCAACCTCTATACCTGGAGAGGTACTTGACTTTGACTCTGACTAATTTACACGAACTGATTTAATTAAAGCAATGCATGACATGGTGGAAGAGTACTCAAGACTTTCTCAATCATTCAAGAAAGTTAAGAATGAAAATCAAAACTTAAAAGATCAAGTCAGTAAGTTCACTTGCTTGCAAGAGAATGGCTGCAATGATCTAAAAGTTGAGATGAGTAAGTTAAGAACTGAGAATGAAAGAGTTAATGAAGATTACCAAAAAAATGAGGTCTGAGAACCAGAATCTATCGGTTTCGGTAAATGAATGGAACAAGTCTTCTGCTTCTTTAGAGAAGATGCAAGCATTGCTGAAGCAATCCGGTGACAGGAGTGGTCCAGGATTCAACAATAATGAAAGCACTTCTGAAACAAGTACTAAGACAGACCTGGATAAAGGCAAAGGAAAATTCATTCACTTTGTCAAATCCAGTGTGGTATATGAACTTGAAGTACCAACTACTCGAGTTGAAAGGACCGTAAATTAGACGAACAGAAGAAAGCATTATGGTCTGGGTTATGTTGAACCTAATGGAAGAGTTCTGGATCCAGCAGAGGATTCAACTCAGGAGGACAACCCTATATGAAGGTTAAAAACTATCAGTACGATTATTCTAGACTTGTTCAGAAGAGATACAGACCAGACAACAAAAACAGAAGGGAAGAACAACATTCAAAAATGCATTCGTTTAGAAATAACAGACCTTCTGTTGCACACACCTCTTTGGATACCCGAAGTCCAAGGTCATCTAGAATTGTACAAATGTGGGTTCATAAAGGACTGATAAGGATTGGACCCAAATAGATTAGGTACCAGATACTAAAATTTGTGTTTGCAGGAACATGTGAAGAAAGCCATAATCAGTAGCTCCACATGGTATCTGGATAGTTGATGTTCTAGACATATGACTAGATAGAAAAATATATTATCAGAAGTAATGAGTTGTACTGGACCAAGGATAACTTTTGGAGACAACTCAAAAGGTAAAACCGTGGGTAAGGGTAAGATTATCCATGGTAACATTACTATCAATGATGTACTGTTAGTTGCAAATCTTTGTTACAAGTTGATTAGTATTAGTCAACTCTGTAATAATGGTTACTCTGTGTCTTTTCAGAAGCACACATGCAAAGTTAATAATGTCGATAATTCTACTGTACTAACTAGGATAAGAGAAGGTAACACATACAAAGTTTCATGGAATAAGGATTATGTTTTTATTCCTATATGTTTAGTTGCCTCTCTAAGTGATAAATATTGGCTATGGCATAAGAGAATGAATCATCTGAATTTCAAGTCAATCAATAATCTCAGAAATCAGAACATAGTTGATGGCTTGCCTGATATAAACTTCCTTAAAAATCATGTCTGTTCTGCATGTAAACTTGGTAAACAAGTCAGATCTAGCTTCAAGAATAAAGGTAGTAAATCATCTTCAAGGTGCTAGGAATTACTGCATATGGACTTATTTGGTCCAATCCCTATCATGAGCGTAGGGGAATGAAGTATACACTTGTTGTTGTTGATTATTTTTCCAGATTTACTTGGGTAATATTTCTTGCTGGAAAAGATCAAACCAGTTGTCCATTGATCAAGCTTATGAAAAGAATTCAAAATGAAAAATCAATTTCTCTCATTAAAATCAGAAGTGATCGGGGAACTGAGTTTACTAACAAGATTCTTGATCTATACTTGGATTAACAGGGCATTCATCATTAATATTCAGCTGACAGAACGCCTCAACAGAATGGAGTAACTGAGAGGAGAAACATAACTCTTAAAGAAGTTGCTACAAAAATGCTAGCAGATGCAGACATCTCTCGGTGCTTCTGGGCAGAAGCAATCGCATTACATTGCTGCTAAGCGAATAATGAAATATTTGAAGGGCACTCAAAATGTTGGATTATGGTATCCCAATGATTTAGCTTTCAATCTTATTAGATACTCAGATGCTGATTATGCAAGACTCCTAATAATCCTTAAGTTTTCGGAATTGGTTATTAGGTCAAGGCACTCCCACTCCCTTGACAGCAGCATGTGGTTCAACACATCATCCTCGACCAACTCAAATATGTGATCAACACGACCAAGCCTTTTGAACCTTCTAGCAAGTGACCTCTGTCTAGCAGAAGCAGGAAACTCTCCGATGTTTATTTCTTAGAGGTCATGGGCAGTAGTTCAAATAGACATAACCTCGTCAAAAATGAAGTCTTCCTCACCACTTTTTAATTCTTGCAGAAGTTGAGGTGTCCAGAAAGGATGAGGAATATGAGTAATGCTTTCACAATCTATTGGAATACACTTATCATTATGAGCATAAGTCATCTTCATTTATAGACGAGACTTGAAGAAGACGAAGAGTCATCGAGCATTAAATTATTCAGACAAAGTTTTTCTCACTTTTCCTTCTGTTTATTTCTTGTTTCTTGTTTAGTCACTTATTTTCATTAAATAAAAGTAGTAGATAAACAATATATGACAAAATGAAATATTTCATTCATAAAACCAGATGCATTACATTGTCCTATCTATTACAATGTGCTAGTTTCAGCAGATTGAAGTACTGCAAAGTACTTCAACAGAAACTAAGCTAAGCTGGGATCCCCTCTCTTGTCATGATCGTGGTTGCTGAACGGGATGATTCCACAGCTTAACCCTAATAAAAAGGAACAATTTAACTGATTTTTCATATTACAGGCCAAGGAATTTCTTCCAAAACTTCATAGCTTGACAAAGGATGTCTTCAGACATCATCTTACGAGAAGCTGGAAAGTTTCCTTGCAATTTCTCTGCTGAATTAGTCTCTGGAGAAGACTCTGAGATCTTTTTTTCATCATCCATTTGTGTTTTGTTATTATTTGTGTAATTATCTTATTTGTGAGATTGCAGGTATTTATATAGAGTCTTGGGGGAAGCTAAAGAGACATCCAACCGGTCACATCATGCATGAATATCAAGAGTCATTTTTATTCCCTCAGATATCGTATCTTTTGCATTTATGAGTTGCATTAATTGAGGGGGAACTTTATTTTATTATGTCGTTTCCATTTCCATGTTTTATCAGAAGCAGAAGAAGGTTTGTCTTTTCGATAAAACAGTGTGTCTACTGGATCTTATTCAGATGCTGAATTTATTTCAGTACTTCGTAACTTCCAGTATATATTATCATAAGACGACAAACTTTCTTCTGATATTTTTTTAGTAACCACCTTGGACAGCCCGCCTATTTTTAGTCATTTTAAAATTTTGGAGTATCTGACACTCTCTGCTCAAATTTTCAAATTCAACTGTAAACATATTGACACATGTCCTTATGTTTCACTGACGGCTGTACATTTTAGACTTCAACAGTCCTTTATTAGTCTTTTCACCTTTACACTTTCAGATCTTTTGCATTCTAGCTACTGTTTTTTCTCGTATTTTCATTCTACTGCAAAATCTACTTCAAAATCATTTCTACTTGCAGAAAAATGGCTAGAGCTTATACACTCAATGCTTATCAAGTTAATTTTGATTCAGTATTGACAATCAAGGATGAAAATCTAGTCAATATGTTCAAAGCCATCGAGAAATCTGGCCTTCGAAGGTTTCTGGAAGGACCAGCTATTATTTACAAGACTGCCCTCCTGGATCTCTATGCCAGAGCTAAAGTTGATGAAGGGAAAATCACTTATTCCCAGGGAGATGTATCTATTTTAATCGATGCTCCACTACTGGGATCGACGTTCTTCCTCCCATGCTCAGATATCTCTGAATTTTCTGATACCTCTAAGGAGGAGATGTCGGCTGCCCTCATTACTTTCTCAGCTTCTGGAGAGGAACTCTCTCCTTCCTGTTTCAAGAAGCTACTAAAGATGGAATATCAAGTGCCCGCTGATATTGTTGCAAAAGCGCTGTTGGTCAAAGCTGGAACGTTTGACAAATTGACCAAGGAGAAGGTTCAAGTGATGTTCTCTATCACTTCGGGATTTAAGGTGGATTGTAGTGGATTCTTGTTTAGAATCCTGAAGGATATGGCTCTGCGGAAGATTTCTGGTTTCGCTGTTCAAATAAGCAAAATGCTTAAGGATGCTGGTTTACCCCTCACTACTGAACAGGACGCCTCTTATGTGACTATGGCCGATGCTGAAAATGTTCTCGCCTTGAGGCCAAAGCCATTTGTTGCTGAGTTAATTGCCTTGAAAAAGGAGGTAGGAGATGCTCAGACTGGAGCTCAAGGACCTCAGAAGAAGATCAAGAAGAAGAGAGTGGTTATCTCCACTGATTTTGATAAAACAGTTTCTGAGGATTCTCCTGCTCCTATTCAAACATCTGTCCCTGCCACCCCTACCAAGAAGAAGGCTCGCACGGTGCTTCGCATCAAGAAAACAGCAGCCATTGCTGATTTGGAAACGGTTCCGTTGAGACAATTGTTGCCAGAAGCCACGTCTTCTTTGCGAGAATCTGCTCCGGTCACCAAGCCAGCAGTTACTTCTGCTATCACCACTTCTACTCTTCCATCCTTCAGACCCTTGTCTTGAGTTGTTATTCATGAATCTACTGCAGGGTCTTCTGCTTTACGACCCGTGTTTCCTGTCTCTTCGTCAGATAAAGGCAAATGGAAACTCGTTGTAGAACCACAAATCATCTGTTTTAACTGGTGTTGACCTTGATTTGGAAGAAATTGAGAAATCTTTCAATGAAGAAATGAATTTTTTTGATGATTGGCACAAGGTTCGAGTTTTCCATCCTCTCACTTTCTTCAGAACAAAAGGTGCATTCAGTAAAATGGTCGAAAATGAAGAGAAAGTGTTTGAAGTTGCCAAAAATGAGAATGTAATCGAATCTATGAGACACCGAGGTTTCATTCTTGAGCAGCTGAAACGAAAAAAATTGGAATCGGTGTTAAAGACTCTTCAGCCTAACTTTGATGCCATGATTCCAACTGCTGCTCAGAATCAGAATGTGATCCATATTATCTCTAACCATTTAAGATTGATAAATGAGAAACTTTTTGCTCAAGAACAAACATTTGGAGAACCTGTTCAATATTCAGTAGGCTTCGTTCCAGACTTTTCTCAGAATAAGCCAGTAGAGGAAAGGACTACAGCTCCACCAAAATCCAAGGTCTCTAGTACTCCTGCATGTCCGAAGCAGCCTACCCAGTCTTCATCTCTCTTATATGTTCGTGAATTGGCTTCAGTGGATGAAGTCATTCAATCTATTGTTGTTAATGTCTTTGCTACACGAGAAGCCGCTCAGGCTGATGACATGGTTCAACCAGGAGCTCATCTAGCAGAACAACAATTAGCAGACTCGGATGTTTCACCATCTCAATCACTACCAAATTTGGAGATTTTCTCTGCTGAACATCGAGCAGAAATGGTAGCCATCTCGCGTTGCTCATGTTGCGCACTAGCTGAAATCTCAGCACGTATGCTCGCAAGAAGCCCATCCTCAAAAGAAGAGCAATTCAATCTTGAATTAGAGATTGATGTAGTGAAGCGCAATATTGACAGAATCTCAGAGATAGTCAAACAGATGTCCTTTGAACATGCTGGTGAAGCTCCCGCCACAAAATTCTTCCGAGAACGCATAACAAAAAATTTCATTAAAACGACAGAATCATTGGCTAAACTTGAAGTTGAATCCGAACTTTTCAGAAAGAATGTCTTGTCTAGTCACGTCGACATCGTTCTTGGACAATCGAACATTATTTGAACTGTTGCTGATCATGAGTCGTCTCTTCGCTCTATTTCCACTAGAATGGAAGCTGCTGATTTGAAATTGGAATCCATCAATGCAAAGATTGAGTCTCAATCTCAATCTCTTCAGGCCCTAACTGATCGTGTTTCGAATCAAGTCCCATTCTTGGAAATGATGAATTCCAGTATTATCATTCTTTCTGGACGAATGGATGAACTGCTAACTCGCCTTGATGCCAAAAAGGGGGAAGCAGTGAGTAGAACAGAAGTAAGGACAAAGGAAAGTAGATCGGGAGGACATCAACAAGCAGAATCATCTCTCAGAAGCCAAGATCCTCAAGATGATGATGATGCTCTATTCAAAGATATTGGGACTGATGATTAATCTTTGAGATTAATATTTTTTTTCAAAAGTATGATTTACTGTTTATTTACCTCTCATTCATTTGGTTATAATTGTTATCTTTCATGATTTAACTGTTCTCTTCTTTATACTAACTTCTAGGTTTCAGCATCACAGCAAAGAGGGAAACTGATAAACTTAATTTAATTGTGGTGATGATATTCAAAAACCAGTAGATCTCGTTAGTAAAATCAGTAGATAGTATAAAAGTAGAAGTTCTCGAATCACCTTAACAAATCAGTACTCTCAAGTACTTATCAGATTAGGAAAACAGAAGAAGAACTTGGCTCTTTGCTGAATCAGAACCTATCGTCGATATATTAAATGTTACCGTTATTTTATCAATTACAAATATTTAATGAATCATTAAATGTTGAACAAAGTCATTTAATACGTTTTACCAAATGTGGTATGAACCAAGACTGATTGTTCTGAAGCTTTTTTCTTTTTAGGTAATAAAGCTGATTCTATCAGAAGTCAAAGAAGTCGTTTTGATTATAGACGTTGATTCAAGACTTCTATATATATGCAAGATCAAATACGTTTATAGGTCACCAAAAACTACGAGTACAATCTCCAACTTATGAACGTTGATTTGAGCACTCAGAACTTCTTATCATCTACAACTCAAAATACAAAAAATCAACACACGCTTCATATTAATTATCTGATATTTTGAGATCATATTGTGCTGACTGTTTCTTACTCTCTTTACAAGAATATTCTCGTTACTATATCTTTGAGAAGAGATTGTAAATCTGGAAAAGAGTATTTTCCAGAACTTTGTTGTATTCGTTTCATTGTATTGAGAAACTAAGAGTTTCAGTAGGCAAAGGATAAGTCTTATTGAAGTGGATGTGTACAAGTGTTGTACTATAAAAACCAAAGTCTTTTAGTGATACCTTCTGGAAACAGAAGAAGGGGAGACGTAGAAGATTTTATCTTCGAACTTCCATAAACAACCATTGTCAACTGCCTACTGTTTCTTTGTGTTTTATCATACTCCATCGGATCGTTTCCGCACTTATTATTGTGATCTGCTGGACTTACTCGTGAACAAGATTTGCTATAATCTCAAACAGGATTCTAGCACCCTCTGCAAAAACGACCGTCGAAGGAAAGAATTTATTCACCCTCCCCTCTCTAAACTATATATCGATCCCCAACACGCTAAAATTATCAAACCGTCGCCAATTTTTAAATTAGCCTTTTGTGACCATTGTCGCAAATATTTGAGACAATTTGTTAAAAACAGTCATAAAGATCTTTTATTACTCTATAATTTACCCCTTTAATGACGAAGTAATAGATTTAAAAAACTTTATTTTTTAATATGACGAGTTATTTTGTATTTTATTACTTCATCATTTAATTTAGTAGTAGATTTAAAAAACTTCATTTTTTTTGTATTGTAGTGAAGTAATTAATATGACGAGTTACTTCACAATTTACATTTAATGACGAATTACTTTAATTTTTTGTATTGTAGTGAAGTAATTAATAGAGAACGACTTCACAATTATTGAGTTGTGGTGAAGTAAATTCTTTCTTTAACTTCGACACAATTTTTATATGATGAGTTATTTTGTATTTTATTATTTCATCATTTAATTTAGTAGTAGATTTAAAAGACTTCATTTTTTTGTATTGCAGTGAAGTAATTAATATGACGAGTTATTTTATATTTTATTACTTCATCATTAAATTAAGAGATAATTTAAGAGAAATAAATTACAATTGTGGTTCATTGTTTTACTTCACTAAATATAAATTGCAAATTTTTTTAAACTTTTTACTTCATCAAATATACTCTGTCGAAGTAAAATGTTACGAAAAATTAGAATTGAAGCCCATAATGTTTTACTTTGTCGGTGTTATTACCGAAGTTGATTGGTATATATTACTTCATAATTAATAATCTTCGAAGTAACCAGTGGCGAAGTAAAAACCAAAAATTCTACTAGTGATATCTGATTCGTCCAATTTGAGCATCCTAATTTGAAGTGTGTCTTATATGGATTGGTGAAGAAGATACAATTAATATGAGTCAATCATTTATTTACTTACAAAAACAAAACTCATCTTAAATTCTTTAACCCATCGGATACGAGATTTGCATGTGATTTTTAATCTTGATTTTTAAAAGAAATTATAAGTATTTCAACTATATATTTCGCATCGGCATAAGATCCAGAACTTGATTGGAACCTGAAGTCTCAGCTGACAATGCCATAACCTCCAAAAACAATTAATGACAATGGAATACAAAAATATTACTGATAACTGAAATCTTGAACAAAAATTTGGAAATGTTCTTTTCAGAAAACCCATATAACATGCCTAAACTAGTCCTATTTTCAAAATTAATAGTGACAAAATCATAAATACCTTCGGAACATTTAAAATATTTTATTACATCGTTTAATAGTTTTATTATTATTAGATACAAACGCCATATACTCGAATAATTACACAATATGTCACTTATTTTTAAAAAATAAATTATTGATATCACCTAAAAAAGTGAGGTAGACATATCACACTCTCGAGCGGTTTCATCTAACTGACGTGGACGAAGTCCCGAACTGAGCTCTTGCAAACACTCAAACAACAAGTGAATGGGCGTCAAAAGAGTTTTTTTGCATGACCATTTCGACACTCAAATCTTAATTGGATTTACGAAAATAGAGAACAAATTCTAGTGCATTAAGAATACAGTTTACTAAATGAAAAAAGACAAAAACTTGTATGACACGACCTAACGGGTCATATTTTGTGAGACGGATTTCTTATTTGGGTTATCCATGAAAAAATATTAATTTTATGCTAAGAGTATTACTTTTTATTGTAATATCAGTAGGGTTGACCCGTCTCACAGATAAAGATTCGTGAGACTATTTCACTAGAGACCTACTCATGGATAAAAGAATGAGGCACATCTTATATTTAAAGGAAAGGTAAAAACTTGTGTGAGACGGTCGCACGGGTCGTATTTGTGAGACGGATCTTTTATTTGGGTCATCCATGAAAAAATATTATTTTTTATGTTAAGAGTATTATTTTTTATTGTGAATATGGATAGGCAAAAACTTATGTGAGACGGTCTCACGGGTCGTATTTTGTGAGACGGATCTTTATTTGGATAATCCATGAAAAAGTATTACTTTTTATGCTAAGTGTAGAACCCGTAAAAAAAAAAAAAAAAAATCAGTAGACGTATAAGCCATGCATAATTCTAAATTTTTAAATTTAATTAACTTCATTGCATGATTATTTTTTTATGCATTTATTTGAAGTTAATTATTTATTTATTCAGTTCAGTAGTTGATTTTCAGCATTTCAGTTATTTCAGTGAGGCCGGACCGGAGTTGGAGTTTAGAGATAAATTTAAGATTTCAGAAAATATTTCCAGAATTTATTTTAGCTAGCAAGTAAGTTAAGTTAAAAAGGAGTTTAAGGGATTAATTAAGTTGCTTGAGGTGAGTAGAAAAATAAGCTCATTTAAGCTAAATAATTAAGGGATTTAATTACTAAATTAATTAAAGAATAAGTGAGGCTTTAAAGGCTTAAAACTTAGCAACTAGAAAACTTTTTCCCCATCATTTTAATACCAATTTTCGGCCACCCCTGGGAGATGCACTAACTCAATTGCCAACTCAACACCTTTGACCCTTTCTTGGTTAATTAATTAGTAGGATAATCTTTTATTTTTGGGAGCACCATTTAATTATTATTTAGAGCTTATCCTAGCCTTTAAACCAAGGTATATTTCGGTCACTTGCATTCTAGATCCATCCAACAATTTGTTGCTAGCAACAACATTTCAAATTTGAAAGGAGGGGGAGACTTGGTCTTGCTTTCCTATCCCTTTTATTGTGGATCTCCCCTCAATATCTAGAACCACCCTCTTCCCTCTCCATCACCGAAAACAGCAGCTCATTTTCAGATCTAGAACCGTGAGTTTTCAGTAGAGCTTTAGGGTGGAAAATCGTGTGCATCAAGAGAGAAAAGAAGGAAGGAAAAGCGCTCCACTCCTCCGCGTCGTAACGTCTCGTTCTTTTCGTTTTCTTTCAAACGAAAAATCCAGGCATGTACATATGTTTTTCTAAACCTCAATCAAGTCATATTAACATTATTTTCATGATTCATGATCACCCTTCCATGCCAAAAACGAAATACAGCACAGAATTTTTAAGGAAACACATGCAGATTTTTTTTGAGTTCTTGAGCAGCTTTACGGTTTCACTTGTTGTGATGTTTCAGGTGGATGGATCGACTCCAGGCTCCCAAGGCGATATCTAGACATGTTCTAGGATGGATTAGGATCACTTTAGTCCATTATTTCAGTCCACATGCTTTCTGGAATTCGGTTTTGGACAGCAACCTTCCACAGGTGCTGAAATGTGGTTCGAAAATTCTGCTATGCTGTCAAGGAGAAGGGATCTGATCTTGGCTGCCCCAAGGGCATATAGCCATGGTTAGATTGCTTCCCTAGCATGTCTAAGACGTGACTAAGTCGCCCTTTTGGTGGCTTGGTCCATGGCTCATCGGTTTTGACACAAAATGCAAGAACAGCCCCCTTTCCCCACTCGGCTTTCGGTTGGTACAGCATGTATGGTTCGGTTTGTGGTGATTGTGTGGATCTTGGTTGGCTTGTTAGCCATTAGCCACGGTTCACACCATGCCTCATAAAGTCTAGATCGTGCCATGGTCAATTAAATGATCACCGGAACGATCCATGACAATAAACGAAGCAAGACACTACACTTGCACAGCTGCTGGAAATTACAGCAACTTGCTGTGTCGATTAGGAGGCTTGTTTGAGTTCTTGGTTGGCTTTTAGCCTATGGCCTTGGACTGGACAATGCCCCATTGAGTTAGGAAGGTCATGTTTTCGACCGTTCGTGATTCGGATCATTTTTGAGGTCGTTCGAGAATTTACGGTGCGATGTGCTAAATTGACTCTCGAAAGAGCGTTTCATGTTTTGGCCTCCATTTCACTTAAATTTCGACCCTCATAATTTTAGGAGCATAAATTCATAATTTTAAACGTATTTTAATCATGACGTCACGTTGGTTCAGTGTTGGTTCGGGTTGGTTTAAAGTCATGATTAAATACGAGGTCGTTAGACGTAGTTGACGCATTTTAGAAATTTAATTGCATAAATTTGCCTAAGAAAAATCCATTGCATATTTTCATGGCATTTTTAGGTTGCAGCGAGCCTGGGGAAGAACCATTCCAGTTGGTAAAATTTCAGGATATTTTCATTATCGTCAGTTAATTATTTTACGTGCATGAAAACAGAAAAATGATTATTTTTTAGATTTATGCGATATGGCTTGTGGTTCATTCACTATGTGGGAGCATTATTATTATTTATACGGTCGCCAGTGACCGCTCAGTTCAGGTTGGTACCATCGGGTCTTCAGTGACCGCTCAGTTCAGGTTGGTACCATCGGGTCTTCAGTGACCGCCAGCTCAGTTCCAGGCTCCCCGGTAGTCAGTTACCGATCAGTTCAGCTTAGTGCAGTGGCCACAGGCGTAAAACATAATCTCAACGGAAAAGTTTTATCAATTATTTCAGTGCAGGCTCCAAGGAGCAATTATTTTCACTGTGATTATCAGTTCAGCATGCACGTATTATAATTGCTCAGTACAGATTATTTTCAGCATGTCACATGGCATGATATTTTACCCCATGCATATTTTTACTCAGATTTTACTCGTTACCTGCGATATATGCATGCTGAGTCTTTAGGCTCACTAGACTTGATTGTTGTAGGTACTGATGAGGTCAGGGCCGAGGGCGGGGACCAGTGAGCCAGCTTGGGTCGGCAGTAGTGGCACCCGAAGACCTCAGTGTTGCAGTGTTTATTTTATTCCGCAAACTAAATTTTTATCAGTCATCGAACATTTTTAAATTGTTGTTGTTGGAGAACAATTATTTTCTTCCGCTGCTTTTATTTTAAACATTGAACTCGATTCATCAGTTGATCTTATGAGAAAGGCCAATTAAGTTCTTTTAAAAAGAAAATTTTTAATTTTCCGCAAATTTTAAAGCAAGAAGTTTTAGGCCCTTTACAATTGGTATCAGAGCGGTGGTTCTATATAGGGTTTCACTACTACTGACTGCGAGAAGCTCACGAAGCCACGTCTTCGGTCTGTAAGTTTTCAGTTCAGCATTTTGTTCAGCAATTATTTAAAGCATGAATTTATTTTGTCAGCATGCTTCCAGACATTCAGTATTTCAGTATTCAGTTATAATAAATTATGAAATTATGCATATTAGTTACGTACGGGTTATGTATGGAACAGTATGCCCCCTAGACGCCAAGTTGGACGCCCGAGAGGTGGTGGCGAGCACCGTCGCGAGGGCGATGATCAGAGACAAGAGAGGCAGACACCTCCTCCTACTCCTCCACCTCCTCCACCGCCCCCACCGGACATGAATGCCCAGATGTTAGCTGGTATGACTCAGTTCTTCGCACAGTTTGCAGGGAACAATGCTGTGGTGACTAGGCCGACAGGGCCCGAGGCCGTCTATGAGCGATTTATGAAGATGCGCCCAAAGGAATTCTCCGGGACATCTGACCCCATGGTTGCCGAGGGATGGATCAAGTCCCTCGAGGTTATCTTTGATTTCATGGAGCTGGGAGACGCCGACCGAGTTCGATGTGCGACCTATTTATTTACTGGAGACGCCCGCTTATGGTGGGAAGGAGCGTCAGTAGCCTTGACTTTGGCTACACTTTCTTGGACCCGATTCACGGAGGTTTTCTACTCCAAGTATTTTGGTGAGGAGGTTGGCACCAGACTGACCACAGAGTTCATGAGTCTGAGGCAAGGGGATATGTCAGTTACGGAGTTTATCCGTAAGTTCGAGAGGGGCTGTCACTTTGTGCCCCTGATAGCAAATGATGCCAGAGCAAAGTTGATGCATTTTCTGGTGGGACTACGGCCGATCTTGCGCTGGGATGTTAGGGTATCTGACCCTGCCACTTATGAGATTGCCGTCTCCAAGGCCTTAGCCGCAGAACAGGATCAGCGGGATATTGAGAGGGACCGACAGGGCAAGCGCCCAGTCCAGGCACCACACCGCCCTCCTCCTCATCAGCATCAGCAGCAACATAAGAGGCCATTCCATGGGCCGCCTAGAAACAGAGGTCACCACCTGCAGCAGCAGCAACAGCAGCGGAGACGCCCAGCCCCGAGGACTCAGGAGTACCCAGTCTGTCCGAGGTGCTCTCGCCGCCATCCTGGAGCATGTATGGCTGGCTCAGGAAAGTGTTTTAAGTGTGGCAGTCCAGACCACATGTTGCCACATTGCCCGCAGAGGAATCTGCCTACTCAGGGCCGAGTTTTCGCTCTCCATGCCGCGGAAACCAACCCTGAGACCATGTTATTGACAGGTACCTTTAAGCTTTAAGTTATCATTGAAATTCCGTGTTTTGACTATCGGGAGTAAGATTTGAACATAGAACCACGATAGGATTGCATGCTCTACTTAGTGATATTTTCGGGACTTAGTTAGAAGAACTTTGACCTTTGCATGTCTATAAGCTTAGCTCTTGTGATCGTTGGGTTCTGCTTAGTATTCCGAACTTTCAGGGAGAATTTTCATAGCCGGCAAAGCTACCAAGGCCTTGATAGATTCAGGGGCCACTCACTCGTTTATATCGGAGGTCTTTGCAAACTTTCTGAAGATCAAGACCATTGGGCTAGACATAGCCTTTTCAGTAGTGTTGCCGTCAGGCGAGGAGATGGCAGCCACCAATGTTATCCGAGATATAGACCTTGAGCTGCACGGTAAGCTCGTATATGCGGATCTGATTGTGCTACCGATGCCGGAATTCGACATCATCCTAGGGATGGATTGGCTACTGAAGAACAGAGTGTTGATAGACTTCCAGCGGAGATCTGTTCTTGTCCGACCGCCTGGAATGGATCAGTTCTTATTTGAGCCGGACATGTACTTTTCGTTACCGCGCATTATTCCATATGTTCAGGCTAGGAAACTCATGCATAGAGGGTGTCGAGCATTTCTAGCGACCTTTTTAGCTGTCCCCGAGGAACCCAGCCAGTCAGCCTCTGATGTTCCGATTGTCAGAGATTTCTTAGACGTTTTTCCCGAAGACGTCTCTGGTTTGCCACCCGAGAGAGAGGTGGAGTTTTCCATCGAGCTTATGCCAGGTACGGCTCCGATCTCCAAAGCACCGTACCGTTTAGCACCGACAGAGATGGCAGAGCTTAAGAAGCAGATTCAGGAACTTCTCGACAAGGAGTTCATTCGCCCGAGCTTTTCACCATGGGGCGCGTCGGTCTTGTTTGTTAAGAAGAAGGATGGCTCGATGAGGCTTTGCATTGACTATCGGGAGTTGAACAGGGTTACAGTTAAGAACAAGTACCCACTACCGAGGATTGAGGATCTGTTTGACCAGTTGCAGGGAGCTTCGATTTTCTCCAAGATTGATCTGCGTTCTGGTTATCATCAGTTGAGAGTGAGAGATGCTGATGTCTCGAAGACAGCTTTCAGGACTCGTTATGGTCACTACGAGTTCCTTGTGATGCCGTTCGGTCTTACGAATGCGCCAGCAATCTTCATGGATCTCGTGAATCGCGTATTTCAGCCGTACCTCGACCAGTTTGTGATAGTGTTCATAGACGACATACTCGTCTACTCCAAGAGTCAGGAGGAGCATAGCAGGCATCTGACTACAGTGTTGCAGACCTTGCAGAAGCACAAACTATTCGCAAAGTTCAGTAAACGCGAATTCTGGTTAGAAAAGGTGGCGTTCCTAGGCCACATCGTCTCCAGCAGTGGCATCGAGGTAGACCCCGCAAAAGTTGCAGCAGTCAGAGATTGGGTTGTGCCTCAGAATGCATCCGAGATCCGCAGTTTTCTTGGGCTGGCAGGATATTACAGGAAGTTCATTCAGGGATTCTCATCCATTGCCGTTCCACTCACAGCACTGAAAAATAAGAATGTGAAGTTTGTGTGGAGCGATGAGTGCTAGAAGAGCTTCGATACTTTGAAGCAAGCTCTTATTTCAGCACCAGTTTTGGCCACACCGTCAGGACCCGGCGAGTTCGTTCTTTATACCGATGCTTCGAAGCTCGGTCTTGGCGCAGTATTGATGCAGCATGGGAGAGTGATAGCATATGCTTCTCGACAGCTGAAAATCCACGAGAAGAACTACCCCACCCATGATCTGGAGTTAGCGGCCGTAGTCTTTGCTTTGAAGATTTGGAGGCACTATCTGTATGGAGAGAAATGCCAGATCTTTACCGACCACAAGAGCCTCAAGTATTTCTTTACGCAGAAGGAGCTGAACATGCGTCAGAGGCGTTGGTTGGAGCTTGTGAAAGACTATGATTGTGACATTAGCTACCACCCGGGTAAAGCTAATGTAGTTGCAGATGCTTTGAGCAGAAAAGTCGCAGTGATGGCTCATTTGACGATGGAGACACCTCTTCAGATTGAGATGCAGAGGTTCGGTCTTGAGACTTATCCTCGAGGTAGAGTTCCTCGTTTATCTACCTTGACCATTCAGTCTACTCTTTTGGACCGTATTCGCAGTGGTCAGGCCGCAGATGAGCAGTTGGCACAGTGGAAGAAGAGAGATGAATCCAAGGGTAGTGTTTTGTACTCAGTCGGCGACGGTATTGTGAGATACCGAGATAGAATATGGGTTCCTAGCAGTGATTCTATCCGAGCAGACATCTTATCGGAGGACCATACGTCCCCGTACTCCATTTACCCTGGGAGTACAAAGATGTACAAAGATCTGCAGCTATTGTATTGGTGGCCAGGGATAAAGAAGGACATCAGGCGTTTTGTATCTGAGTGCCTGACTTGCCAGTTAGTGAAGGCCGAGCATCAGAGACCAGCAGGTTTGCTCAAGCCTCTTCCTATTCCTGAGTGGAAGTGGGAGAACGTCACCATGGATTTTGTGACCGGTTTTCCGAGATCAGCCAGAGGATCGAATGCCATTTGGGTGATTGTAGATCGTCTTACCAAATCAGCGCACTTCTTGCCTATTAAGACGACTTTCACTATGGTTCAGTATGCAGAGCTGTATAACCGGGAGATAGTCCGACTTCATGGCATTCCAGTTTCTATCGTATCCGACAGAGATCCCAGATTCACTTCCTCATTTTGGAAGAGTTTGCATTCGACTTTGGGTACGAAGTTGCTGTTTAGCACAGCTTTCCAACCGCAGACAGATGGGCAGTCGGAGCGAGTTATTCAGATTTTGGAGGATCTTCTTCGCGCTTGCGTCATTGATTTCTCTGGGAGTTGGGAGTCGAACTTACCATTGGTAGAGTTCACCTATAACAACAGCTTCCAGTCTTCCATTGGTATGGCACCGTATGAAGCTTTGTATGGCCGTAAGTGTCGATCTCCTGTTCATTGGGATGAAGTAGGAAAGAGAGCAGAGTTGGGTCCAGAGATTGTTCAGCAGGCAGCAGAGGTAGTAGCCAAGATCCGTGATAGGATGAGGACTGCTCAGAGCCGGCAGAAGAGTTATGCCGATCAGCGGAGGAGAGACTTACAGTTTGCAGTGGGCGATCATGTCTTCGTGAAAGTGGCACCTATGAAGGGTGTCATGAGGTTCGGAAAGAAAGGGAAGCTCAGTCCGAGATTTATTGTACCGTTTGAGATCCTCGACAGAGTTGGGACGCTAGCGTATCGTGTGGCTCTTCCGCCGAATCTGGCCGGAGTACACAATGTCTTTCACGTCTCCATGCTGAGAAAGTACATGGCGAACCCTTCGCATGTGCTGAATTTTGAGCCGTTGCAGCTTGCTCCGAACTTATCTTATGAGGAGAGACCCGTGCAGATCTTAGACAGACAGGAGAAGAAGCTTCGGAACAAGCTGGTTAAGCGAGTCAAAGTCAAATGGCTCAACCATTCAGAGGAGGAAGCTACGTGGGAGTCTGAGCCGGAGATGAGAGAGCGTTACCCCGAGTTATTCGGTGAGTTCTAATTTCGAGGACGAAATTTCTTTTAAGAGGGGAAGGATTGTAGAACCCGTAAAAAAAAAAAAAAAAATCAGTAGACGTATAAGCCATGCATAATTCTAGATTTTTAAATTTAATTAACTTCATTGCATGATTATTTTTTTTATGCATTTATTTGAAGTTAATTATTTATTTATTCAGTTCAGTAGTTGATTTTCAGCATTTCAGTTATTTCAGTGAGGCCGGACCGGAGTTGGAGTTTAGAGATAAATTTAAGATTTCAGAAAATATTTCCAGAATTTATTTTACCTAGCAAGTAAGTTAATTTAAGTTAAAAAAGAGTTTAAGGGATTAATTAAGTTGCTTGAGGTGAGTAGAAAAATAAGCTCATTTAAGCTAAATAATTAAGGGATTTAATTACTAAATTAATTAAAGAATAAGTGAGGCTTTAAAGGCTTAAAACTTAGCAACTAGAAAACTTTTTCCCCATCATTTTAATACCAATTTTCGGCCACCCCTGGGAGATGCACTAACTCAATTGCCAACTCAACACCTTTGACCCTTTCTTGGTTAATTAATTAGTAGGATAATCTTTTATTTTTGGGAGCACCATTTAATTATTATTTAGAGCTTATCCTAGCCTTTAAACCAAGGTATATTTCGGTCACTTGCATTCTAGATCCATCCAACAATTTGTTGCTAGCAACAACATTTCAAATTTGAAAGGAGGGGGAGACTTGGTCTTGCTTTCCTATCCCTTTTATTGTGGATCTCCCCTCAATATCTAGAACCACCCTCTTCCCTCTCCATCACCGAAAACAGCAGCTCATTTTCAGATCTAGAACCGTGAGTTTTCAGTAGAGCTTTAGGGTGGAAAATCGTGTGCATCAAGAGAGAAAAGAAGGAAGGAAAAGCGCTCCACTCCTCCGCGTCGTAACGTCTCGTTCTTTTCGTTTTCTTTCAAACGAAAAATCCAGGCATGTACATATGTTTTTCTAAACCTCAATCAAGTCATATTAACATTATTTTCATGATTCATGATCACCCTTCCATGCCAAAAACGAAATACAGCACAGAATTTTTAAGGAAACACATGCAGATTTTTTTTGAGTTCTTGAGCAGCTTTACGGTTTCACTTGTTGTGATGTTTCAGGTGGATGGCTCGACTCCAGGCTCCCAAGGCGATATCTAGACATGTTCTAGGATGGATTAGGATCACTTTAGTCCATTATTTCAGTCCACATGCTTTCTGGAATTCGGTTTTGGACAGCAACCTTCCACAGGTGCTGAAATGTGGTTCGAAAATTCTGCTATGCTGTCAAGGAGAAGGGATCTGATCTTGGCTGCCCCAAGGGCATATAGCCATGGTTAGATTGCTTCCCTAGCATGTCTAAGACGTGACTAAGTCGCCCTTTTGGTGGCTTGGTCCATGGCTCATCGGTTTTGACACAAAATGCAAGAACAGCCCCCTTTCCCCACTCGGCTTTCGGTTGGTACAGCATGTATGGTTCGGTTTGTGGTGATTGTGTGGATCTTGGTTGGCTTGTTAGCCATTAGCCACGGTTCACACCATGCCTCATAAAGTCTAGATCGTGCCATGGTCAATTAAATGATCACCGGAACGATCCATGACAATAAACGAAGCAAGACACTACACTTGCACAGCTGCTGGAAATTACAGCAACTTGCTGTGTCGATTAGGAGGCTTGTTTGAGTTCTTGGTTGGCTTTTAGCCTATGGCCTTGGACTGGACAATGCCCCATTGAGTTAGGAAGGTCATGTTTTCGACCGTTCGTGATTCGGATCATTTTTGAGGTCGTTCGAGAATTTACGGTGCGATGTGCTAAATTGACTCTCGAAAGAGCGTTTCATGTTTTGGCCTCCATTTCACCTAAATTTCGACCCTCATAATTTTAGGAGCATAAATTCATAATTTTAAACGTATTTTAATCATGACGTCACGTTGGTTCAGTGTTGGTTCGGGTTGGTTTAAAGTCATGATTAAATACGAGGTCGTTAGACGTAGTTGACGCATTTTAGAAATTTAATTGCATAAATTTGCCTAAGAAAAATCCATTGCATATTTTCATGGCATTTTTAGGTTGCAGCGAGCCTGGGGAAGAACCATTCCAGTTGGTAAAATTTCAGGATATTTTCATTATCGTCAGTTAATTATTTTACGTGCATGAAAACAGAAAAATGATTATTTTTGAGATTTATGCGATATGGCTTGTGGTTCATTCACTATGTGGGAGCATTATTATTATTTATACGGTCGCCAGTGACCGCTCAGTTCAGGTTGGTACCATCGGGTCTTCAGTGACCGCTCAGTTCAGGTTGGTACCATCGGGTCTTCAGTGACCGCCAGCTCAGTTCCAGGCTCCCCGGTAGTCAGATACCGATCAGTTCAGCTTAGTGCAGTGGCCACAGGCGTAAAACATAATCTCAACGGAAAAGTTTTATCAATTATTTCAGTGCAGGCTCCAAGGAGCAATTATTTTCACTGTGATTATCAGTTCAGCATGCACGTATTATAATTGCTCAGTACAGATTATTTTCAGCATGTCACATGGCATGATATTTTACCCCATGCATATTTTTACTCAGATTTTACTCGTTACCTGCGATATATGCATGCTGAGTCTTTAGGCTCACTAGACTTGATTGTTGTAGGTACTGATGAGGTCAGGGCCGAGGGCGGGGACCAGTGAGCCAGCTTGGGTCGGCAGTAGTGGCACCCGAGGACCTCAGTGTTGCAGTGTTTATTTTATTCCGCAAACTAAATTTTTATCAGTCCTCGAACATTTTTAAATTGTTGTTGTTGGAGAACAATTATTTTCTTCCGCTGCTTTTATTTTAAACATTGAACTCGATTCATCAGTTGATCTTATGAGAAAGGCCAATTAAGTTCTTTTAAAAAGAAAATTTTTAATTTTCCGCAAATTTTAAAGCAAGAAGTTTTAGGCCCTTTACACTAAGAGTATTACTTTTTATTGTGAATATGGGTAGGGTTGACCCGTCTCACAGATTGTGATCCGTGAGACATTGGAACTTGGACCTAACTCAACCTCAAAAGCTAGCTCTAGGGGGAGGATTGTCCAATCCCATATATATCACTCAAAGGTTATTTATCCAACCGATGTGGGACAATTAACACACCCCTCTCACGCTCAGGAATGAACATCTGGAGCGTGGAGTTTACAAATAACCCAATTATGGGCAGAATGGGTGGCCTAATTATAGACAGTCCAACACATAACGGTGGAACCCGGGCTCTGATACCATGTTAAGATTGGAACTTGGACCTAACTCAACCTCAAAAGCTAGCTCTAGGGGGAGGATTGTCCAATCTCATATATACCACTCAAAGGTTATTTATCCAACCGATGTGGGACAATTAACACACCCCTCTCACGCCCAGGAATGAACATCTGGAGCGTGGAGTTTACAAATAACCCAATTATGGGCAGAATGGGTGGCCTAATTATAGGCAGTCCAACACATAACGGTGGAACCCGGGCTCTGATACCATGTTAAGATTGGAATTTGGACCTAACTCAACCTCAAAAGCTAGCTCTAGGGGGAGGATTGTCCAATCCCATATATACCATCCATAATCCCCAAAATCTTCCCCCTCATTCTCCTAATATTCACCAAACCTTTACTAACCTTTCCATCCCGACCTCAGGAGTTTGAGCCCTAATACTCGGCTCCTGTCCTTGCTGTTTGTGTAATGATTTTTGGCACCCAAAATCTAGCGGAAGTTTTAAATTTTTGTTTTGACGATCGAAAATTTCCTTGAGCATCGTATGTTATTCAAACATCCAAATGGTGTTTAGGTTATATTTATGTGCATTTTAAACTCTGGACTCCAAACCAATCTGATCGAGATTAGCGGAGATGACATTTCTTGTATTTTTCTTCGAAATATCCGCCTTTTGTTCGTCAAATTTTGTCTACAATCGAAAACTTTGTTCCTTATTTGAATTGCACTAGGAATTGCAAAAAAATTTTGTGTTGAGATTGGGAGTCGTGAATTTCACAAACCCGGAATCGATGCAGCGTCGGCGGGAAGCGGCAGTGATGGAAGATGGTGGTCGAAAATTTCTTCTTAATTTTTCTCAAGTGGCCGAGAGTGGATTGGAAGAAAGGAATTTTGGTGAACTTTGTTGTATAATTTTCTTGTGTTAGCAATTTTTGATAACTTATTTATAAAATAAATACACAAGCTTTATACCAGTAGGACTATTAACATCATCAAGACTCTTAATTTTCATTAATTAAAATTCTGATATTAATATTATAACATATATTTATCAACTGTTGATAATATATTAAATCTTTATATTATATGAACACATCTTTATATCTCAATATAAAATGTATATATAAATATTAAAATATTTTCACATGCACATTTAATACACTCATAGATATATTAGTTATACTAAATACCAATTATTTACTTTATTTAATTAACTTATTAGTAAATTAATTCTAGACTCATCTAAAATATTTATAAGAATTTTGTATATATTAATAGTCACCACTACTAATACTATTATTTAATTAGTAAATTTTAAATTCACTAAATAAATAATTTGGAACTCGTAATAATCTCGATCGACGACCCATCAGCGCCAATGTATCGAGGATACAAGTCTTGTTCCTATAATAAAAATTAAAAATGTCAAAAATAAAAACTTTCACTTTCCATATTTGATATCTGTCAGTTTTGTGAACTCTTTCTCCAAAACAGAAAGTTCAACTCCATTTTCTCAATTAGCAAATATGCCAACTTTTATTTCTTTCATCTAATGGAATCAACTTATAAACTGATTTATAAGTATTCTGATTTATTAGTATTCTGTTTGATCTCTATCAAACTACAGTCATCAAATTTAACTCTTTGAATTTTGACTTTCACAACGGGAGCACAAAAAATAATACTTGTATGACCCTCAATGGTTCAGAGATGGAGCTAAACATATGTTTACATCTCAATGTGATTCAGAATAACATTTATTCTTATCCGGGTTTACCCTAATTAGCATCATTATTTTCATCAATACCTTGATCAAAAATGTCAGAACTCATTTCTAATTGCACCCATCGGATCATGGTAAGAGCGTCTTGTGGCGGCATCCCATGATCTCATAGGTATTGATGATAGTTCTTGCAAGAGCCTTAAGTTATGTTCACAGTACAGTATGACCACTTCAAAAAATATAACATGATCGAATCTGCAACCATTGATATATCGAGAGTTTAATATGAATTTAATAATGATGTGATGAATATTTGAGTACTAATAGTAAGATGGTATGTGTAGATAAGAAAACAAATTTCCCTAAAACACATTCTTGCTCTAGCCAAATTGTAATGTCTAGAAAAATTTTAACTATGTAACCTGACTACATGCAATATAGGGTTTTACTAAAATATGTGCTTAATTATTGCAAAGCATTAAATGCATGATTATTGCATTGATGTGTGTTTTATTTCTTGTTTTATTAAAGTTTCACGTATTAGAGCTTTTAGTAGCATCTCCCCGTGATCTTCTCGTTATCACTTATAGGGCCTGCAAGAACCTTAAGTTATGTTAGCGTACAGTACGGTCCCTTCAACTCATGTATCCCGATCGAATATGCAATAATTGGTATATGGAGAATTGAAAATTAATTCGATAACGATGTGATATATATTTGAGTAATACTCGTGAAATGATATGTGCCACTGGAGAAACACCTTTCCAAAATTCACATGTCTTACTCTTACCAGAGATTTTTTATACTATTAACTCTTCAGATCACATAAAATATTTTCACACATAGATATAAGGTGAATCTTCTACTACAATGCAATAACCCCTACGTATTTGGAAACTATACCCAATCTCGCCATCTGATGACCTTCAATGGAGTCGGTAAGTTATAAGTTAGCTTATATTTACTCTAATACTTTGTGCAAATCAAATCAATCATGTGTAATAGTAGATTCTCAGGTATGGAATAACTATCAAATCCGTCCTTCAAAATTACCCTATAAATGCTTTGGGTCATTTATTGGCCAAAATTTGGTATTTCTATATATAAAAAAATTGGCTTTGTCGGCAACCATGTAAGATCTCCGGCAAAAATCAGCCAGAACATATAAAACCAATTTATCGCATTAAGGAGAAATTTTGATCAATTAGAGGAGGACAACCTTATTTAAGCCAATTCACATTGCATTTTTCGTGATTTTTCCTCTTAGAAACGGATGGTAAATTTCATAAACGGAAAGAGATAAGATTATTTAATAAATTCGGGATTAAATTTATATTATTATAAAAATTTATCAATAAAATTTTATTGCTTTAACATTTTTGGAGCAAATCCAATCCCTTTTTTTTTGGATTACGAGGAAATTGCGGCTCCTATATGTTGGGTGAACATTAAGCAAACCCTGAGCTTAGTGCAGTGGTTTGCAAATTAGCTAGGTCAGTCAGATAAATTGCATTAGGCAAAGCTTGTACGATAGGTTCGTCTAATAAAATATTGGCAGAAGAAATTGTACTCATGAATTTTAGGCATCGCGCTTGCCTACTCCACGAATAATTCAATCCCCTTTCGCTATAAGAGACGATGAACAATTAATTTTTCTTCCGACCAGATTAGAAACAAGTCGAGTCAATGAAGACATATTATTTATTCATTTTATAAACACATTAAAGTTATAAAATCCTAAACCTGACTATGTAATTAAAATTTGTTTTGAAATTATGTCTCTATAAAAAAATTTAGTTGTGCAATTAATTATTTTCGCAAGTGATGATGCATATACTTTATTAATGGTGGATTATTCTTTAACATTTTAAAATACAATAATCTTCAATATTTGATTGACTTTGTTCCATCCAGCAGTGTCGTGCTGATAGAGATTTTAAAATGACCATCATCATTCATGAAATGTCAAAAATAATCTGTTAAAAATAATAATTAATTAAATTATGTATATGGTAAAGCAAAAAAAAAAAAAAAAGGATAAAAGCTAAATAATTTATTAATGAACACACCATACTATATCATCCAGACCCACATATGTGAAAATGACACAATGAACCCAGTAACAACTAATATATATAATCTATTCAAATTATTTTAGATTTCGTGTCACCGCTCCATCGAAATAGAACTAAAAAAAAAAAATCAAAGTTAGCCCATCAAAACCAAACATCCAAAAATTAATAAACCAAAAAGTGTTATTTTTCTTAACAACAATGAATAAAATAAAAATACCATTATATATAATCTATATAGACACACACACACATACCTTTGCATAATGTCAACACACTCGATATTTGTAGTATATATACTATCTCTCCGCTACTCAATTTCTGTCACGAATTATATGTAGTTGATATCATATTTGTTCCCTACAAGATAAATAAGATGTCTCCCCTTGTAATTTTCTTGTTCTCCATTTTGTTTTACCCTTCACAAAACGAAGCTGCTCAAGGCCCACCCTCTTCTGGATACTGCCCTACGTCCAACATTGGTCCGACACCCTTTGAGAAACTGTACACTAATCGTTGGGGTCCTCAGCATCAAACCCTAGACCAAGCGACACTCACTATTTGGCTTGACAAAACTTCAGGTATGGATGGCCTTACTGCTTGTGCATGTAAAAGTTTTTTACCTATTAAATAAATTTAGAGATGCTACTATATACAATATGCCCAGAGGAATACTGGTTAAAGTTTGTTATGTTTTCATATATATACTGGTGGTGGCGGATCGGACCTTGAATACAAGAGACGACTTTCGACATTATGGTTATAGATTTTAGTTCAACTTTCAAGGGCTTTGTTTTGAACTTGATGGAAAGGTTGATTAATATCTTATAAGACGAATTCTAAGGGGGCTGTGTGTAATTGGACAGCAGTTGCTCTAGTATGTATATATGATTTTAGAACGATCGGTACATGATGGTTGGCTATTGGGTATTTCAAAATGTTATGAAGATACTGACATATTACCCGGATGGATATATATACCGGCAGGAAGTGGCTTTAAATCTTTGAATTCCTATTCATCCGGCTATTTTGGGTCGGCGATCAAGCTACATCCTGGCTATACTGCAGGAGTGATTACATCTTTCTACGTAAGATTTCAACCAAAACCACACATACTGACTTTATATTATTATTATTTTCTATAGTAAATCATATTACAGAAACTAAATATATTATAAGTTCGATTTCTATTAATTTATTTACTTTAAAATAATTTGAGCAGCTTTCGAATAATGAAGATCTTCCAGGAGACCACGATGAAATCGACATCGAATTTCTTGGGACAACGGAGGACAAGCCGTATGTGTTGCAGACCAATGTTTACATGAAAGGGAGTGGGGATGGGGACAATATTGTAGGTAGAGAAATGAGATTTCACCTTTGGTTCGACCCAGCCAAGGATTTTCACGACTATGGCATTCTATGGAATCCAGATGAGATCATGTGAGTTGGAATCTTATACAAATTAGAAATTCATATATTGTTTTAATTTAAATTTTGAGTCAACCCTTTTCTAATTTAATATTAAAACTCCAAATGAATTAATTTGTTGTCGAGTCAATTTTTCGTTGATACATTATAAATTTTTTAATATACTTTTGTAAAGTCTATACTTCAAATATATAACTACCACTTGATAAAATATTAAAATCCTTATAAATTCGTCAAAGTATATTACCACATGATATGACATGGTTATAATAGTTTTTGATGCAATATGCAATTTTCTCTTCAATTTGTTTTACTATGTTAGCGAGTTCTCATACTAACTTGGCACTTCCTCCCGACATTGAAAATTCTTGATGAAATAGGACTAAATGCGAAAATTTCGTGTCATACATATCGGAAATTTAAGAAAGAGTGCCGAAATGGATGGGTTATACCGCAATTTATTTATTCAGTCCATTGGGTTTAAGGGTGTCAAAATCCGACACGATCTACCAACCTGACACGGTTCAACCCGAAAAAAATAATGTTTGAGTTTGGGGTTTTCGTGTTCAGGTCAGATTGGGTTAGACCCGGTAGCTGGCCCAAAAAAAATGATCGGGTTGACCAGGATTGTTTAATTTTTTTAAAAAATTATATAATTAATAAATATAGCCTACATTTTTTTTATATATATTACGTCAGAAAAATATTTATTGTATATTTATATCATAAATTTTCATAATTTAATATTTATTTTGAACATTTTTTATTTTTTAAATACTTGTTTATTTGATTTAATAAATATATTTTATTTTTTTATGATTAGAATTTCAAATTTAAATCATATATATGAGGGACTTTTTGTTATTATATGTTTAAATTAAAATATTATTGTTATTATTATTATTATTATTATTATTATTATTATTATTATTATTATTAGAATTTATTAAATTTTCAATAAAAAATTCAAAATCAGGTTATACGTGTTGATGGGTTGATCGAGTTGATTCAAGTTCAGGTTCGGGTTGAGAATTTTTGGGTTGACTCGGGTTCAGGTTGGGTTCGGTTTGAGCAATTTTTGAATAGTACTATTGCTCAAACCGACCAAACCTACCCGAAGTGACACCTGTAATTGGGTTTGATCTTCTATTTAATCAGTTATTTATTAATTTGGATATATTTATCTCATTTTGATCCTCAATTTAATGGTGTTTTAGGTAAAAACATGAATAATAATACCTCATACTTGATGTTACCATTGTGCATGAATTAATATTACGTGACTATTCTGAAAAAATATTACCACGCCGAGTAATTTTATCACTACATAAATATTCCATAAATATTAATCCTATGTACCCATTGCAATTAAATATTGGATTTTCAATTTCTACTCCTTCCATTTAAAATCTTGATATTAATATTTAATTACAAAAAATTTGCAGATTTTTAGTGGATGATATTCCTATTAGAAGGTATCCGAGAAAGACCGATGCCACATTCCCATTGAGGCCAATGTACGTGTACGGGTCAATATGGGATGCTTCTTCATGGGCGACCGAAAATGGAAAGTACAAAGCCGACTACACTTTCCAACCTTTCGTCGGAAAGTACAATAATTTCAAGACTAGCGGCTGCGAGGCAAACACTGCCATCTCCTGCCGCCCCGCGACAGCCTCGCCATCGGGTTCTACGGGGCTGAGCAGCCAGCAATACGCAGCCATGGCATGGGTCCAAACCAACTACATGTTCTACGATTACTGTCAGGATCTTCAAAGAAACATTCAACTCACGCCCGAGTGTGACAAAAACGATGCATTATATTAACATGTGTGACACTTTGTATACAATTTGGAGTGCTTGAATACTATATTTTTAGCATCCAAGCCTAAAAAATATACAGAGAAGTAGTTGGATGGTATCGTTTGTTTGTTTGTTTGTTTTTTAATATTTTTAAAACTTGTGGGAAGAGAATAAATAATGATGATAATACATGGCGTGGGTGATGCAATGTAATTTTTTCATAAAATAAATATATATGAACTTGTTTGCCCCTTTAATCTATTTCAAATTCAATACCAAGTGCAATGCTCCTTCAATATGATATATAGTTTAAATTTAATATCAATTATAACATATTGATTATTGCATTAGTTTATTGAATTCATAAAGACCATAACCAAACATCATATTTAACAAGAACATCGCAAACAATATTCAAGGCCTTTATCATTTTAGTACTTGTTAATTTTCCAAATCAAAATTACAAATCTCCACCTTTACTGACAAATTAGCCTCAACACAATAACTCCCTTTCCAAGTAGTCCCTAAGACTTCAAGTTGCCATAATAGCAATTAGTTCAAACAATGTCTGAACTTATGTGTTGGCATGGCAAGGACTTAGTAAGCATATTAGCCAATTTTCTTTTGTAGGTATTTTCACCACAACCGACTTTATATTTGATTTCCAACTTATAGTTGTACCATATATAGTGAATACATACCCTGTTAGAGACTTTCTTCTATAAATTCTCCAGAAAAATTTGACCTTTTACATTGCCTTCTCCATCTCTGGAATGCCCTCTTTTATCTTGTACATCCATTATTACACAACCCTTTCGTTTGTAGGTTTATCTACTAGAATCCAGGTTCAGCGAGCTCATTTCTTCTTCCATGGCATTTGTGTTGATGCATCGTGTTCTCGCACCCAAGACGCTGCGGAACTTTAAAAATTTATTCTTGGGAATCGGGGATAACATTCATAGGGTGTTTAGAATTATACTTTGCGTTCTAAACGCTAGACTCCAAACTATTCCGGATATTACACTGAGATATATAGCCCTTCTTTTAAATCCCTTCGAACGGCTCTTCAAATTTGATCGCCTAATTAGCTAAGTCAACGATCGAAAGCTTTGTTCTTCGCTTGGATTGCACTAGAAATCGCAAGCGATTTGTGCATTGAGAATGTATTCTAAATTTTCAAAATCCAGAGACAATGCAGCGACGGCGGCGCGACGGTGATGGAAAGAACAAGATGGTCGAAATTTTTCCTTGAAAATCTCAAGGTGGCCGTGGTTTTTTTTTCATCAAGGAAGGAAAGGAGTTTTTTACTTTTGTGTGCAAAAATTAGGTTAATAATTATGAGTGAGACTCATACTCTAATTAGGAGTTTCTCTCCCACAAGGACTCTAATAATTTCATTATATTTAAACTCTCGTACAATTAATATATAATATATTTATTAACATTTAATAATAAATGATACAATAATATCATATACACACATTTTATATCATCATATATATACATGTATATGTATATTAAATTAAATAATCATTATTTAATTAATAAACTAACTCCTTGGTTAATTTAAATCTATACTCCTCTAGAACATATATGAGAATTTGTGCATGTTAGTAGTTACGACTACTAACACAATCATTTAATTAGTAAATTTCTCATTCACAAAAAAAATTATTCCGAACTCATTATAACACTGATCGACGATCCGAGAGCGCCGATGTACCAAGGATACAAATCTTGTTCATATAATGAAAATTGAAAATTTCGAAAATCAAAATTTTAATTTACTAAATTTTTGAACTTACCATGTATGGCGGTTACCATATCTGGCAGCTGCTAGTTTTATAAACTCCTTTACTAAAATAGGCAGTTCCACTCTCATTCCTTATTTAGCAACCATGCTAACTTCCATTTCTTTCATCCTATGGAATCAGCTCATAAAATCTTTTACAAACTTTTTTTTTATCTCCATCAAAATATAGTCGCCAAAGTCCAACTCCTTGAAATTTGACTATCTCAACAGAAACACAGAATCTCATACTTATGTGACCCTCAATGGTTCAGGGATACAACTAGTCGTGGGTTCACATCTCCATATGATTCAGAATAACATTTATTCTTATTCAGGTTTTCACTAGTTAACCCCATTCTTTTCAACAACTCCTTGATAAGAATGTCAGAGCTCATTTCTGATTGCACCCATCGGATCATGGTAAGAGCGTCTAGTAGTATCGTCCTATGATCTCCTAGGTATCCCTGATAGTGCCTACGAGAACCTTTAGTCATGGTTAACATACAATAGGTCCCTTCAACACATATATCCCGATCGACTTTGCAACCATTGGTACATCAAGAGTTGCATATGAATTCGATATCGATACGGTTTATCTTTGAGTACTAATAGTGGCATGGTATGTGCAACTAGGAAAACACCTTTCCTTTAAGCACATTTCTTGCTCTGGCCATAGACTCCTTGCACTATTAACTCATTAGATCACATATGATATCTTCACCTGTAGATGGTGAATCCCCGACTACAATGCATTTACTCATACGTATTTTGAAACCATACCCAACCTCGCCACCTGATGACCTTCTATGGAATCGGTTAATGGATCAAAGTGCATGCTGGTACGTATAGCCCCTAAATTATCCCAAGTCAAAGGAAAATGATGTACAACCATAACTGCGGACTATTTCACTTGATAAGTGAGAACCACTTGGACAGTCTGAGAGAGGGTTGTTCAGTGCATCATCATATGATCGTCCATCTTTGTGAATGGACATCTCCATTCCCTTGCCAATGAAACATGATGTTTACATCAAATATTATAATCTCGAGCTCGAACGACCTTTATACTTGTTTTAGGCTGCTGATTCGACTAGAAATCTGTTTAGAATATACACGTTTGCATAATATTTGATTTGTGGGCGTGTCAGGTGTAAAAATGCACCGATTTGTGTAAAAACAATGAAAATCTAACTTCTAAAAATCACGATTATTATGGACACTAAATTTGACCGTTCGTTATTGTATGGTCCAGGAAATTTAATTTACATAATCGGACTGCATGCAATCTAGGGTTTTATTTAAATATTGTGTTTATTTAATTTTATGCATTTTATGTATAATTATTGCATGATATGATTCATTTCATGATTATTTAAAAGTTCACGCATAAAGGTTTTTAGATGAATTTCGCGCTCGATCGAGGAACGAAGGCCGGAGAATTATCAGGATGGAGAAGTATTGGATGAGTAGGATAATCGTATTGGACAAGTATGATAATCCCTAGAATAAACATTGATTGTATTTAGGCGAATTAGGCTAATCACTTTTGTTGTTAAAAGATTGATTGTATGCACTTTACAAATTAATGAAAAATTATTCGATTATGCATTATTACAAACACCTTAATAAACTATATGTTTATAGGAAATGGCGTGAAGACCACCTAGAAACAACCATAACCCACACGGTGCCAATCAAAATTAAAATGAGAATCCGCCACCATCACCAAGGGTAAATCTTAGCCAAGAGGATATGATGGCAATAGCTACTATAGTAGTTGCAACATTGCAAGGGATTGTGAACCCAATGCCAATGCCCTTCAGCCACCACCATAAACACAACCTCGTGGTATTAAGTATCACTACGAATCCATTCGAAGGAACAAGGCCCCAACATTTGATGGAAATCCTCATCCAGAAGTCAGTCATAACTGGCTTAAAAATGTCAAAACCCAACTTCATTTACTGGAAGTACTTGAAGGACTTAGAGTTGAAGTAGTGACACCATTTCTTGAAGATCGTGCACGCAAATTGTGGGAAAATGTCTCACCATCTTTTGCTAAAATTGATCAGGTCATGTGGCAAATATTCAGAGGAAATTTTTGAAGCAATACTATCCATCAGAATTTCGCCTACAAAATTTAAGTGAATTTGAAAGTTTTAAGCAAACTGCAGACATGACAGTGATGGAATATATATCAAAGTTCAATGATCTTGGAACATATGTTCCAACCATCATGTCAGATTAAACCTAAAGATGCACCATTTTTAGAAAGGACTGAACAGCCGAATTCAGTTAGCTTTGGCTGTATTCAGACCTAAAAATTTTGCTGACTTTATGGGTGCGGCAATGACCCAAAAACAAACATCAAGCGCCGAGAATATGAGAGGAAAAACAAGAGGCCTTTCATCAGTCAGTCTTCTCAAGGTGGTCCCATTACCCATTACTCATAGAACTTCTCCAGCCCAGGCACTGGAGTTTTTACCTCCCCAGAATTAGAACCCAAGACCTCCTGGACTTATATAGATCTTGGCAGCAATCCTGGTACCAGTTGATAGTATTACAAAATGTTCCCAGTCCGTAACTGATCTTAGCACTATCAAATTTAACGATTATTACAAGGTGCTAGTGAGCTCAAATTGTAGCCTTGACTGCTACGAATAAACCAAGTAAGAGTGAGCTAAGATTTTAGCAGAGTCATAACAAGCTTTGAATAGAGTGATCTTCTTATTCTTCAGTTGTTCTTCTGTCATATTTATAAGCTTCCCTTCCAAAGGAAACTTAAAATATATTTGAATCTTTGTATCTGTTGATTGACACTTCATTATTCCTTGGTAATTGTTTGCTTCATTTATTGTAATGCGGCGTCTTAACTGCTTTAGCCGAAATGCGTTGTTCTAAGATGTATTGATTGAAGTGTGGCGTTTCATATTCAGTTGCAGTCTTCTATGTCTCTTTGTCGGTTGAATGTTCTTTCCCGAGACATGTTTAGTTGAAGGATGCTTAGCTTAAAAGCATACGGTAGAATGTATTATCTGTCGGTTGACGTGTTCCAGATTTGCTGGTGAGGAGAATAACTGAATTATGTTTCAGTTGCGTAGATTAGTTTACCAGATTAAGTTGCTGAGTTCAGTTTACTCGATCAGTTGTTGAGTTCAGTTTACTCGATCAGTTGCTGAGTTCAGTTTACTCGATCAGTTGGTTCGTATTTTCATTTGATTCATATTTTGTCAAACCCCGGAATTTAGTTTCCAATGTAACTGCTTATCTTTATGGTTCACTTGATAGTGATATATATATATATATATATATATATATATATATATATATATATATATATATATATTTATATGAAAGTGCCTGAAGGATTCAAACTATCGAAAGAAAATGGTGAAGCGCCCAAGGCTACATTATCAATAAAACTGCATAATCCTTATATAGATTAAAGCAATCTGGTCGCATGTGGTGCAATCGTCTTAGTGAATATTTGTTAAAAGAAGGATACACAAATAATGCTATTTGTCCATGCGCTTTATAAAAGAACAGATGAGGGTTTTGCAATTTTGACTGTATATGTTAAATCTTATTGGCACTGTAGAAGAGCTTACTAAACGGTCAATTACTTGAAAAATGAGTTTGAGATGAAAGATTTAGGAAAGACAAAATTTTACCTCGAATTGCAAATATTTGTTCATCAATCATCATATACAGAAAAAATATTAAACCGCTTTTACATGGACAAGGCACACCCATTAGAATCACCAATTTTTGTTCGATCACTTGATGCTAACAAAGATCCTTTTCGACCACCTGAAAATGGAGAAAAAATCGTTGGTCTAGAAATACCATATCTAAGTGTCATTGGTACACTGTCATATCTCGCAAATTGTACTTGCCCAGATATATCATTTTCTGTTAATCTTTTAGCGAGATATAACTCATGTCCAACCGAAGACATTGGAATGGTGTAAAACACATATTTCGTTACCTTCGGGGTACAACTGATATTGGATGACAAAATCAAAGTCTTCTTTAGTTGGATATGCAGATGCATGATATCTTTCTGATCCACATAAAGCTAAATCCCAGACAGGTTATGTGTTTACACGAGGAGACACTGATATATCATGGAATTCGGTGAAGCAATCCTTAACAGCGACGTCTTCAAATCACTCTGAGAGCATTGCAATGCATGAAGCAAGTCGGGAGTGTGTGTGGTTGAGATCTATGACACAACATATTCAAGAATCATGTGGGTTCCCAACAGCCAAAGATAACCCAACAGTAATATTCGAAGACAATACTACTTGCATTGCGCAGTTAAAAGGAGGCTACATCAAAGGTGATAGAACAAAGCATATTTCACCAAAGTTTTTCTATACACATGAGCTTCAAGAAAATGGTAATATTGACGTCCATCAAATTCGCTCAAGCGACAATGTAGCTGACTTATTTACAAAGGCATTGCCAACTTCAACATTCAAGAAATTGGTGCACAAGATAGGGATGCATCAGTTGAAGGATCTCAGATGATTATAGGCGACTAAAACTTAAATTATGTTATGAATAGTAGAGAATATAGAGAAAAGAAAATGATTTAGCGTGCTTTATTCATCATTTGAGACCTCTATTTATAGAGTAGATTTACAGAATATGAATAGGTAATAATATCAATAATCATCGACAATATCTGAAGGATCGTGTGTGCTAGTGCCTTCGAAGGCATTTCGCACACAACAGTCTTCAATGAGCTTCAATAGCTCGTGTTCTAAGAATATTAACGCCGATGAATTAAATCGAGTTTGGTTTTAAACCAAGGGGAAGAAACTCGAAGTAATCCTTCGTAAAGAAAACTGAAATGTTAGAAAATATTTTAACTTGTGTAAACTGACTAATCCAAAGAACATAGATTATTTTTTGCATTCTTTTATTTCAGTTATGGGTACAACTGAACACACGAACACTCCAACTGATCGAAACAATTTTAAAATGATATTTAATCAGTTAAGTACACAAGATATGTTTATGGATGTTCAGAGACTTCAACTGCTCCTACGTCACCCCTTCTACCTCCACGGGTAGGATCCACTAGAAGACTTTGATTTATACAACACTTTGTATAAACCCACTCAGCTAGGACTTACACTAATGCCTAAACTGAACTCCTAGCTACGACTGAAGGCAGCACCTTACAGCCAACAATTCTTTAACGTCTATGTGTCAAAGACTACATACACAAGTTTAACGTCTTTGTGCAAGACTGTATTTGAGTGGTGGTGTGTGTATGTGTGTGAGAACTGATATCTGAAAACTACCCGAAAGTGTTCTCACACACTGAGGGAAATATGCTTATAATCTAAAGCTGATAACATGTTTAAGTGTTCCCTCGACTGGGCTGAATGCTTCTTTCTTAAGCTGTGCTTCTTTCTTAAGCTGATATAACTTTGAAGTGTGCCATACTCTTTTTCTCCCTTGAGTTGTATATCTTGTTTGAGTCTTCACTGATCTTCTCTTTATATAGGCAGGAAAAGCTGATCGTACAGTGAGACTCATTTATTGTATTCGTTGCATTTGAATTCGGATTCTTAGACTTTGTGTCTCGTCTTTTTTACTGTCCTTCTGAAGCGTTTTGTCTTTAATGCTCTGATCCAACGTCCATTATTGTCCTTTGACTGGATAAAGGCTTTGTACCTTCTCGCACAGCTGGAATCCACTTGAAAGAGTTTATCTTCATCCATAACTGAAATATTCTAACTGATGCTTCGAAATGGTCAGTTGAACTGATCTTTCAGTTGGACTGGTGAAATCAGTTGACTCGTCAGTGGATTGATTTCACACTCGTTCAGTTGGACTGATCAGCTGAGTTTCTTTATCAGTTGAACACTCCTTCGGTTGGCCAGGCTTCTGAGGTTTTCCTGCTGAATCACCTATCAACTGGACAATCGTTCGGTTAGACTGATTCATTTTGTGCGATCAGTTGGGCCTTCAGTTTTGCGATGTAAACATCTCGTGAGTGATCCTAGATGCTGCACACTAAGGTAGATCATTAGTAACACAATTAACAAGTTTTGTTATCATCAAAATCAAGATTGCGAACTTGAAAAGTTTTAACAATATCTTTTCTATAATACTCCTCCTTAGATGATTATCGACTCAACAAATTAATTCTAAGAGACGTGGGAGTTCAAATAGTGCCTCGTTAAAACCTTGTCAGTAAAACCCAATGGAAAAACCTGAAAGAAGGAAAAAGAGTACAACAATATATACTCCCCCTCCTGTTAATTGCAGCTTTCTCCAGATCTCCGGAAATAGCATGAAAAAAAGGCAATGCGGATTGCTGCGCGAAATAGCAATCGAGTACAATACTAATAAAATAAAAAATGAACCCTTATTAGATACTACATGTAATGCCCGAGAAATTATCACGGTTAATCAAGGATTATTGATTTATAAGTTAACGTGATTACGAAAGGGCCAACTGAGACACGATTTAAGATAATGTGTGGCCATTTATTTTGAATTTCAGAGTGTGTTGCCGAAGCAACACCGCGCCTGCGGCCTTGCATGTACCGCACCCGCGGTGCATGGACAGAAACTTGGTCAGTTTTAGCGAAGCAGGACCGCACCCGCGGTGCGAACAAGATCGCACCCGCGGTCTTGACACCTACCGCACCTGCGGTGCGACGTGTTTTGCAAAGAATGTGCCACCTCTTAAGATGCATGCACTGATATATATAGTGCTGTAAGTCCTTCGAAATCATTCAGAGAATTGAAGAAAAGGGTCGAGGCTTTGGCACAGAAAATCCTTACGCCTTTTGCGAGAAATCTGTCCGTCTGATTTTGAATCCGACTTCGGTATCAAGTTCCTTACAACGTAGGCTACAACTGGACGTAAGTTTTGTTACGTTTTGACATGTCTTGAAATTATGATGTTGTTAGAATTGAATACACATCATATATGTTGTTCTTGACATGTTAGACAGCGTAGAATCGAAGTCAGATTAAGAAACGGACTGAATATGAACTTGTTATGATTTTCAGAATGAGATTGAATAAGAATTGATATCCAGATTGAGTGATTATCGATTATGAGATGTTAGAATTGATATCTGCCTGATATGGTATTGCTGGATATTGAGATTATGATGTTATGCCGTTGAAACAGAATTTGATTGGATTCTGATTATATCCAGTATTGATTGAGTGGTGTATTGATATTGTACCCTCGATATTGTGATTGTCAGATTGAGTATTGACAGGCTTTGAGTTCGAGACTTCGACAGGGTCAGAGTATCAGAAAGAAAGGTATAAATTAATGTTGTGTTGGGATTGCACAACTCGAGTGAGGTTTGACTCGAGTCTCCCTAAATCACATACTTTCATTTATTGCATTGATATTTGCAATTGATGAGACTTATGATTGTAGTCTATTGATTTATAGCCACTGCATGTAATGACTGCTGATTCGCTAGTCATCGATTGATTTGCTTAGATACTGAATGCATGTATTGATTACGGAGTCGTTGAGTCATAGGCTGATTCGCCTAGTCACCGGCTGATTCGTCTGGTTATTGACTGATTCGTCTAAATTTAAGCTGATTCGTTTAATTACAGGCTGATTCGTCTGGTTATTGGCTGATTCGCCAAATTCTTGACTGATTCGTCAATTCTGCGGCTGATTCGCCCAGACACTGGAGATATTAATTATATCGATGCCGTTTAGGGATTGATTCATTCCTATCGACTGAGATTTGATATAATCACCTATATCCAGACATCGGGATCCCTAGGATAGAGTTGAGTCGAGTCTGAGACGACGCGTGAGTCGAGTCTGACGGTTGAGTTGAGTCTGATATGACATGTTGATTTACATTGTTTATGTCATTCATGATTATTGAATGTTTGATATGAATTTATGTTTCTGATTTGAGACATATTATGAATAATTCTTATATGCTTTCGTATATGCTTTTATATGACTGCATGTTTACATTGTTTATACTGGGATATTTATATCTCACCGGAGTTATCCGGCTGTTGTCTTATTTTGTATGTGTGCATGACAACAGGTGGGGCTGGATCAGGGTCAAGAAGAGGATGAGAGAAGATTAGATAGCGTGGAGATCCGGGCTTCGTAGCAACATAGGATTCAGCACTGATATGTAGTTGAACCTAGTTGAATTCTTGTAGATAATGCAAGATTTGTATGTTCATGTTTAATATGTAATTTGAGTAAATTACATTACGTTTCCGCTTTGTATTTTAAAAAAAAATTTAGACCCTGTTTTATAATTGATTAATTAGTCCCAATAATGATTAAGAACTTGATTAGCGTCCGGGTCCCCACAACAGGTGGTATCAGAGCCATAAGTACTAGAACCTAGAGTTCTTTAGATTGAGATAGAAGAGGCTAGTGAGCGGGGTAGATTGAGGTTTTCTTTCCTGCTTTTGAATGCTAGCATGTCTTACTGCGTTATATAATACATGTTACTTGACTTATTTGATTTGATTTTGTAATATGTATTATTGGGAACGAATCTGAACTGATTCTCGATCAGCAGTAAGATGATCGGAGGAGAGACTGAATTGAAACAGATGTGTTGGATTGGATTACTAATCCTTTTGAGTTTCAGATATGCCTCCTAGACGAATTCTAGAACAGGGTAGTACATCGAATCCTCCAATGGATGTAACACCGACTCCAATGGAAACCTTGCTGAAGAGGTTTCAGTCATTCAAACCACCCACTCTGAAAGGTACTGAGACATCGGTCGAGTGTGAGAGTTGGTTAGGTAGTATTGAGTTGCTGTTTGATTCACTGGAGTACAGTGATGAGCGTCGGATTAAATTGATTGGGCACCAGTTGTTTGATGTTGCACAAAGCTGGTGGATTACAATGAAGAGGGCCTTGGAGCAACGAGGTACGATTATTACTTGGGATGTGTTTAAAACTGAGTTTTATCAGAGATTTTTCCCAATATCTTACAGAAAAGACAAGGGAGCGGAGTTTGCCAATTTGAGACAGGGTCAGCTGAACATTGAAGAATATGTGACCAAGTTCTCTACCTTGTTGAAGTTTGCTCCTCATGTGTCTGAAAATGACGAAGCCGTTGCTGATCAGTTCATCAATGGCTTGAATCCCGATATTTTTACGTTGGTAAACACAGGGCGACCGAATAATTTTGCTGATGCCATGAATAGAGCAAAGGGTGCTGAAGCGGGCCTGATAAGACAGAGAGGAGCTGAATTTGTTCCTCCAGTGTCGAGACCACCGCAACCACCTCCCCGATTCGAGAGTGGCAGTAGCAGTGGTGGAAGGAAAGATTTTCTGAAGGCTCGAGGAAAGCAATTTAAGAAGTCTGGCGGCAGTTCTTCTAGCTCTAGTGGTCCCCAACAGAGTTATACCGGGGCTTATTGCGGAACTTGTGGAGGGAGACATGCCACTGAACAATGCCAATGAGTACTTGGTAGCTGCCACTTCTGCAAACAACAGGGACATTTTTCTAGAGTGTGTCCACAGAGGGGTTCCCAAAGATTCCAGGGAGCTGAACCATCTGGACCAGCGGCACAGTGGAGTAGACGATCAGCTGCCGTTCCTTCATTTCAGCCAGCACCACCTCAGTCACAGCAGAGGCCAGGAGGAAGCCAGACAGTTGGCCAGCCTCCTAGACAGCAGGCCAGAGTATTTGCTTTGACCGAGGAACAGGCTCAGGAAGCACCGGATGATGATGTTGCAGGTAACTGATTTGTTTGATTATCCTGAATATGTATTGAGGGATACCGGTGCTTCACATATTTTTATTTCTGAAAATTTTGAATTGATGTATGCATTATCTGTTGAATCCCTATTTACTGTAGTATTTGTTTCTTTTCCTTTTGGGAAAAGATCTTGTATCAGCGATTTCTGTTAGATCTTGTATACTACAGTAGGATGAGAATGAGATCGAGTTAGATCGTGTGGTAGCTTGTGTTGTACTGGTGTTCTATGATTTTAGAACTGCATTATTGATATTGATATGCTGATCAAGTACAGAGCTACCATAGATTAATTCCAGAAGATGGTGAGAATCAGATCTAAGATGATCAAGAAATGAATATTGTACGATAAAAATTCTAGATTGTGAATTCTTTTTATATTCGTACTAGCTATGACTCGATTATGACAGAAAGGAGCAGAGTAACTCCTTATGTATTCAGTTGATTTACTGAAGTTGAGTCTATCATTTGCTGATTTACCAATGATAAGAAAGTTCTCGATGTTTTCTCTGATAAGACTTCAGATCTGATTTCAATCAGAGAGATTGATTTTAGTCTTGAACTGATATTAGAAACTGTTGATATAGTACATCCTGGTTGAGACAGATTGCATTCAGGATGTGTTATATCTAAAGATGATATATTTGTTGATTTTAGCAGAGTTAAACCGTGATTAGTCAGCCGAGGTTGACATCGGTGTCAGACATTGAGGGTTATGTGTTTAGCAGATCAGTATCAATGAGTTTAGCATGTTTTGAATCTGATTGAATATTGATGTTATTCTGAATATGCTTGAGACAGATTATAGACAACGGAGATTGTATTGTACAGTCCGAACCAGAGCTGATTTTGAAATATAAGTAGGTCAGAAAGTGGACCAGAATGTACAGAATTCGATATCGATAGTCAGAATAAGGTGTCGATCAGAATATCAGGTAAGTAATACTGTATTGTATGTTGATAATTGATTTGTTTGTGCCCGATATTTCGAATGTAAAATGACATAGATTGTCAGAAAGATGCAATACTTGATTCGGTAGGCATCCTGATAGCAGAAAATGTTTTGATAGAAGCAGATGAGATTAGATATGACAGAGTTTGGACTGAAATGTCTGAACTACAGACAGATAAAGATAGCAAGAAAATAAACCAAGAGATTGGTTATGTAACTTGTCGGTTCCTGAATGGAAATGAGATTACATTTCCAGAGATATCGTGATGAAGTTACTACATTCCTTTCGGAAGTGAGTATAGATTGAGTTAGGAATGACAGACTGACCCAGTCTGCGAGTGCTAACTCGTACATGAAGATGTAAAAATATGATATATGACTGAGATTTTGTCAGAAAAGTAATTAGATTACACGGAGTGTTGAGAATTTGATTATATTAAACCGTGATTTTGGCTGATTTTGCACATTTGACCGAATGTACAGTAAGAGTTGGATACTAGATTATATCTGAATACTGAATAGTATTCACTATCTGACGGACAGTCAGAGTGGAGTATCCAGATTCTAGAACATAGGCTTAGAGTTGTAGTGTTTGATTTAACACTAATTGGCAGGATTTATTGCCATGTTGTGAGTTTTTATACCACAACAGATATTAAATGAGTATGGGAATGACACTATTAGTAACGTTGTACGTTAAGAAGTACAGATTCCCTCTTTATTGAAATGATATCTCTGAGGTTCCTGAGATTCGACCTGACATGATCAGAGATATGACTGAAAAGATGAAGCTGATTCAGAAGAAAATGAAAATAGCTCATGATAATCAGACTGAATATGCCAACGTCAGACGATGACTGTTGGTAACTGAGATTAAAAATCGAATATATCTTTGATTGAGATAAACAGACTTAATAACAGCTGATGGTGTTGAGCTGTTACGAACTGTTAGTTGGGTATATACAGATGTTATATAACCGGTATTGCGAGATTGACTTTATCAGAGCTATTTCCAGAAGTAGAACTTGATATGAGATTGAAATTTCAGAACAGATTCATTGAGATGAGTTTCTGATTTAAACTCTGTATACATATCTTCTGACATATCTGAATTGATTACTTATGAGTTCGATGACGAACTCAGATCTAAGAGGGGGAGAAATGTAATGCCCGAGAAATTATCACGGTTAATCAAGGATTATTGATTTATAAGTTAACAGTGATTATGAAAGGGCCAACTAAGACACGATTTAAGATAATGTGTGGCTATTTATTTTGAATTTCAGAGTGTGTTGCCGAAGCAACACCGCGCCTGCGGCCTTGCATGTACCGCACCCGCGGTGCATGGACAGAAACTTGGTCAGTTTTAGCGAAGCAGGACCGCACCCGCGGTGCGAACAAGACCGCACCCGCGGTCTTGACACCTACCGCACCCGCGGTGCGACGTGTTTTGCAAAGAATGTGCCACATCTTAAGATGCATGCACTGATATATATAGTGTTGTAAGTCCTTCGAAATCATTCAGAGAATTGAAGAAAAGGGTCGAGGCTTTGGCACAGAAAATCCTTACGCCTTTTGCGAGAAATCTGTCCGTCTGATTTTGAATCCGACTTCGGTATCAAGTTCCTTGCAACGTAGGCTACAACTGGACGTAAGTTTTGTTACGTTTTGACATGTCTTGAAATTATGATGTTGTTAGAATTGAATACACGTCATATATGTTGTTCTTGACATGTTAGACAGCGTAGAATCGAAGTCAGATTAAGAAACGGACTGAATATGAACTTGTTATGATTTTCAGAATGAGATTGAATAAGAATTGATATCCAGATCGAGTGATTATCGATTATGAGATGTTAGAATTGATATCTGCCTGATATGGTATTGCTGGATATTGAGATTATGATGTTATGCCGTTGAAACAGAATTTGATTGGATTCTGATTATATCCAGTATTGATTGAGTGGTGTATTGATATTGTACCCTCGATATTGTGATTGTCAGATTGAGTATTGACAGGCTTTGAGTTCGAGACTTCGACAGGGTCAGAGTATCAGAAAGAAATGTATAAATTAATGTTGTGTTGGGATTGCACAACTCGAGTGAGGTTTGACTCGAGTCTCCCTAAATCACATACTTTCATATATTGCATTGATATTTGCAATTGATGAGACTTATGATTGTAGTCTATTGATTTATAGCCACTGCATGTAATGACTGCTGATTCGCTAGTCATCGATTGATTTGCTTAGATACTGAATGCATGTATTGATTACGGAGTCGTTGAGTCATAGGCTGATTCGCCTAGTCACCGGCTGATTCGTCTGGTTATTGACTGATTCGTCTAAATTTAAGCTGATTCGTTTAATTACAGGCTGATTCGTCTGGTTATTGGCTGATTCGCCAAATTCTTGACTGATTCGTCAATTCTGCGGCTGATTCGCCCAGACACTGGAGATATTAATTATATCGATGCCGTTTAGGGATTGATTCATTCCTATCGACTGAGATTTGATATAATCACCTATATCCAGACATCGGGATCCCTAGGATAGAGTTGAGTCGAGTCTGAGACGACGCGTCAGTTGAGTCGAGTCTGAGACGACGCGTCGGTTGAGTTGAGTCTGATATGACATGTTGATTTACATTGTTTATGCCATTCATGATTATTGAATGTTTGATATGAATTTATGTTTCTGATTTGAGACATGTTATGAATAATTCTTATATGCTTTCGTATATGCTTTAATATGACTGCATGTTTACATTGTTTATACTGGGATATTTATATCTCACCGGAGTTATCCGGCTGTTGTCTTGTTTTGTATGTGTGCATGACAACAGGTGGGGCTGGATCAGGGTCAAGAAGAGGATGAGAGAAGATTAGATAGCGTGGAGATCCGGGCTTCGAAGCAACATAGGATTCAGCACTGATATGTAGTTGAACCTAGTTGAATTCTTGTAGATAATGCAAGATTTGTATGTTCATGTTTAATATGTAATTTGAGTAAATTACATTACGTTTCCGCTTTGTATTTTAAAAAAAAATTTAGACCCTGTTTTATAATTGATTAATTAGTCCCAATAATGATTAAGAACTTGATTAGCGTCCGGGTCCCCACACTACATCAACAGATCAGAATAGTTGAAATCCCATTTTTTAATTTTTTTTACCTAATGTGGCTCTCTCGGCTATTTTTATTTAATTTTTTTCTAATTTTGGTCATTTTTTTATGTGGTTTGTGATGCCGATGTAGCGTTGCATAACGTCGATGTGTCGTTCACGTGCACAATGTCACACCATCATTCTCGTAAAAAAAAAATTAAATTACCAAATGCCTTAGAAGAAGTGATGGTGTGACATGAAGCAATATGAGCTTTAAAAAAGCTTTTCCTGGGAGTATGGCGTGGGTTACTTCTCAAATAATCCAATTGTTAAATCAATTACCGTACACTTTTATATTTTCAGAAATTTGAAAAACCTCTATATGTTCAAATGCCTTAGAAACACTGCTAGCGGAAGTCGTTGGCTTTTGAATTTGAAAATTTCTTCACCTCTTTTGCTTTTTTGCTTTCACTTTATTTAATAATAATTCTCTCCATCTTTGTCGTTTCCCGTAGATTCCCACCCTTTTTGCGGGTATGAAGAAGTGTATGCATGAAGCAATATGAGCTAGTTCTCCTCCAAAATTTCATTATTTACAATCATATATATACGCACACTTTTACCCATTTGTTCTAAGATTTTCATTTATGTTATTCTCATCTTCTTGTTGAGTAGATGAATACAAATAAATCGACCACACACACACCCATTTGTTTTCTCGATGTAATATTATGATTAAGGCCGCTTTTCTTGAAAGTCCCCTGGGGTTCTTGTAGAATTTAGAGGATTAGACCATTATATGTGAAGCATGAAAGTGGAGAAGATGGACAGAAGATCCTCTTTTGGAAATATGGTGAGAAAGAAATTTTCGAATATTACTAATTCTCTGCCCCAGCCTAAACCTCCTGTGATTTCCGAGAAATCGCCACTAGATTCTGCTTCTGCAAAGGAGTATATTGACCACTTGGTTAAGGTATGAGCCTCTTAATCCTTCGTCCCTTCGCGTTTATGTTTTGTTTCTCACGTGGCGTACATTTGACGATTTTCTTGCGTGTTTCGTGAATTATGGTTCAGGAAAAAATGGTATTGGCGAAGATTGTTCATGAAAAAAAGTAATTTCACTTCTTCTTTATATTGTCTCCCCGTGGCCGTGTTTGTGTTACACCAACTTTTTTTTATTTTTGTGAAATTTGATTTTGGTAAATAGTAAAGTTCTTGAATTAAGTGGAATAGAGATTCAGAAACTAAGAACAAGTCTTCTGATGATGCGGTTGCATAACTGGAATCTTGCTCAATCGAACAGTCAAATGCTAACGGTCGGTGGCGTTTTAGATTCCGATCTATTTTACGATAATTTTGTTGATATTAACAGTCTTGGTGAGCTCACAAGCTGTGAACTTTACTTGTTTCAGGAGCTTAGTTTGGGCAGAGAAAAGGTAAGATTTGAGTTTGATGTACTTTTGAGATGTCAGAAAGTTTCGACATTTCTTGTCGACGGATTTTCGATTTTTTGGTGGATTCTGGTTTAGGCCATCTCCAATCATGGCACCACAATGGTATGGCCCCGTTGTGGTGCCATGAAATTTCACTCCAATCCAGTACCAAAACTGGCGCTGGATTGGAGCAGCTCCACCAGCACCACATGGGGCGCAGCAATTTTTTTTTTTTTTTAATTTGATTAATTTAATTTAATTGTTTAATATTTAATTAATTAATATTTTTTTGAAATTTTAATTATAAAATTTTTAATATTCTGATTAGAAATTTATTAAGTGTAAAAACAAAAAATAAAAAAACACAGATTAAATTAATAATGCGATAAAATGATACAAATTACGAACAAAAACAACAAAAATTACGAAACAATAAACAAACTACGACAACTAACAAACCATAAAATTACGAAACATAAAAAAAATTACGTCAAAAAAAGATTTTTAGTAATGCGGTAAACCAGACCCCGATCCTCCAATATCTCCAAAATAAGATCTAAAGTTGTCATTTTCTCGACGTTCATCTTCAAGTCTTTTTTGCAATATTTTTTGTTGCTGAGCTTTAGTGTACTCACGCAGAGTTGGAATCTTATAAATCAAATAATTATTTTGTTAATATGAATTAATTAATTCAAATTTTAATATATAAATTAAAATATTTAAATATATAAATTTTAATAATTAAATTATAATATTTAATTATCATTATATTATCAAATTATAAATAATTAACATAAAATAGAAAGATTAATATTGAAAAAAAAGAGAATATTTTTGGAATATTCTATTGTTGTGTAAAATGTAGTGCAATGTGGTTGGAGATGATTTTAGTGTAACACCAATGTAGTGCAGAATGTAGTGCAGTGAATTAGAGATGACCTTACAATCAACTTCTGTTGCTATTTACAGCTAAAAGCACAGCAGCATGATCTTGTGTGTAAGGAAGCTCTTCTTAAGGCAAAGGACTTGGAACTCAAGGTGTGCCTGGACAGTACAGGGATCATGTTATAAATTAAATTGTTATCTCAAGTTCTTTTTGATCATCGTATGACTATAAATTGCGATAAAGCTTGGAATACTTTGTTTTCCTTTTAGCAGCTATTATAGAACTTCGGATTGTTCGCAGTTTTTACCTACCTGCATGAGTTAATCTCTGAGCTAAATATGTCAATATTTTCATTGTACTTCCGACACTACAACAAAAATGGCTTTCCGTAGCGTGCTTTTAATGCACGCCGTCCATAGTAATATCTGCAGCGTGCTTTTAATGCACGCCGTTAATAGTATCAAGCGCAACACTATTAACAACGCACATATGGGTGCACGCCGTGAAAAGTAGTATTCGCAGCGTGCTTTTAATGCACGCTGTTGATGACGTGCTGCGGAAAATCATTTTTCTCGTAGTCCGAGTTTGCATCAAATCGGCTGCTGGAGATCATATTTTGGATGATATTCTCGTGTGAGTCTCAGTATCGTTACTCTTGTTGAGAGCGAATAAGTACAACTGCCATCGAGTCATATTATTGACATTGTGATGAGTACAAGAGTGTCGATTCTGTTGGATGACGACGGATCAAATGTTACCAGTGTCTATATTTTTTGGATTCTCTTGTGATATCTAATGCTATCAGCTTTATTTCTCTAGAATAAAGTCTTGATCTTCATTGGTGTTGTCATTAAACTTTCAATATTCAACTGGTGTACGAAGGAATCTGAGACGGTGGGAAGAGAGAACGAATTTAGGAAGCATAGAAAATCATACAATGCCAACAGGAGCATGTCTTCAAAGAGTACTCAATGTAAGTTCTTCGCTCAATTGTGCTGTTGATCAATTGTAAGAACTCCAGCACGATTAAGTAACCGTGTTTCGGCATGAAAAATGCAGCTTTGGGCGGCTCGCCGTTATCTCAGCCACATGCTGGTCACAAGCAGGCAGTAGGAAGCAATAGGTTCGAACGTCTTGAAATATCTCACTTTTTAAATCGTTATTAATGCTAATACAATAGTATTGGACATGACTAATTGAATATATATATTCTTATTTTGCGCTGAACCTATGAGATTTTTTTTGAAGGCGGTGTCCGAGGAGACGATCTGCTAGTTCAGGAATCCAACATGAAGAACCGGCTGATATTTTATATGATATAGACTACAACAGTCAACACCACGTTTCCTATCGCTACTATGCGATCAAATAGTTCTAATGACGAAAGGTGACCAAGTTCATCTGTCGGGAAAACCATTCAATTAGCCTAAAGTTAAATCTTACAAGGAAAGACAGTTAAGATGAAGATGAGTAGATCATAATGCATGACCAGTAGTTAAATGTGTAGCATCCACGATTTCAAGAATGGATTATAAAGTTGGACGTTCAAAGTTCATTCGCGTGAGGGAATTAAATCTTTTTATATATATTATAACACATGATGTCAAGGAAATTTCTTTATTGGTAATCCCAGTTGATTCCGCTTCCCGAATAGTTGAAATTCATTAATTTATGATTATTATGATCATAAGAAAAAAGATCAGACGATGCAATTAATATTTATCCTAAAAACATGGCCATATTAACTTTCTTCTGATCTTGGGAACTTCAAGAGTTGAAGGAACAATTGAATATATCAACTGTACATAATAAGAATAATATATTATATATATATAATAATAATAATACTAATAATAATAATAATATTATTATTATTATTATTATAAGTGTCTGAACAAATGTTTGAGGTGCAGGGATAACACCTCACACTCTCACTCCCCCACTATTAATCTCGTGCAGCATCCCTCACGCTCTGACAATAACCGTTCCTTGACATCTAGGGATTTGTTGCTTTCCAAACCTTTACTGCACCATGGTGACCCTTTCTAGTTCAAGTCTTGGTCGAGGGTTCCTGAAAACAGTAATTTAATTGGTGGACTATTTGGAAAAAAACATTTTGGAAATGTCAGGGAGATCTAAAAAATGTGCATTATTGAACAAAGTGTGTTATTTGATTGCATTCTTAAATATCATGTCGTTTATCGTTTTACTCATACTAGGGCCAGACTCCTCATATTTTGTTGATGACCCTTCTACCTCGACCTTTGCACAATGCCGTTATTGTTATCGGCCGTGGTGAGAGATTGGGGATCTAATTAGACTTGTACTCCTTCTGCAACTGAGCATATCATGTTATTTTGGGTGCTGACATGATTATATATTTGTCTTTCATTCGGAAAACCATCCTCAAAATATTTTCCACGGGCATGCTCGTTTAGCAGTAGTAGGGTGTATAACTTGGGGATCATGTTTTTAGGTTTCATGTATTGTAGTTTGAATCAATATGTTTAGCATGACCCAAAAGCCAAACTTGGGAGAGTCTCTTGGTTTATATAGATATGAGCATATTTAGTTACTTCTCTGGTCTTATCGACTTTCTTTCCGACATCCCATCCATGTTGCGTACAACCTCTTTGATGGAGAGCAATTTGATTTGGTCTGCCCCTGCTTTAAAGGACTATTTACAAAAGATGACAGACGAACAATTCAACCTCCCTCCGCTATAACCCGTTACTTGACACAGATCTTATAGGTCAGACAGTATCCTGGTTTACATGGCCGGTCTCTTGATGAGATTACGGGCTTACTCCTGACCCAAGTATCCATCATTGGTTTTTATTGTAGATTTCTCCTCCACCAGTCCACCATATAACAACAATTCGAGACGATCCTTTGAGTTTTACAATCCAGCTTTGTATGCATATCAGTTTTAGCTTCCTTGACAATTCCTCACACTAATTTGTCTTTTTCAGTTGATTTGACGCTCATTGCATCATATATTGCTTGTAAGAAATTCTCAAAATCCACTGTTCAGCTATCCCTCAAAGATTTTGCAATCCAACTGTAAAGATAGATACAAAAGCAGCGGATTCATTTGCTAGCCGGTCGAGAGCTTAGTATATGGCTCTAGTTCCGTCGATTGTTTATCACCTTGGTATTTTCTTATGCCTTCATTTTTATGCGATTTTACATTGAACTCATAGGTATCTCGTCATTATTTATTGCTTCCAGTTTTCTTTTGTGCTTTTGGATGTTCTCGTAAGCTGGACTTGATATTCGAGGAGGATACTCCCCCTGTCGCTAAACTTGCCAAAACCCATCATAGGAAGTTTGAAGGCTGGTGAGTCCTCCAAAAATGTTAAAACTAAAGCAGTAGTCAGTGCTATAAACCATCCAGTAACTAACTCCCTTAAGGCGCAGGTTGCACTCAAGAATGTTTTGCGAATAAATGTGCACAAAGATACCCAACCCGCCATTCCACTAGGCTGATTTCTCGTTCTAGAAACGCCTAAGACATCCCGAATGTTCTCAAGGATGATGACTCCCCTCTTGTTCCCAAAGATCCGAATGATGGAGATTCTAGTACAAAAGTTCCAGTGATGATGATTCCATTGATTCTAAAGCTGAATCTAGTCAGTCTGAAGAAGAAAATCCAAAGATATTAGTGCATCTTAAAAGTTCCAGTGAGCTTTTCTTAAATGATTGATTCTTCGATTTCGAATCTTGAAATATTATTCCCATCAGTATAAGCTATATCTTATGCCAAGACAGAAGTTCGGAACTTCATGGACTTAGGCTTGCATCAACTCGAGGAATATCAAAGGATAGCAATGCTATGACAGCCAGTCTTAGAGGTTATTACGAGGTACATAGGTTGGAAGAAGAGATCCAAATGTGCCGAGCTAGAATGGCTATGTTGCTAGATGATGCTGAAGTCTTAGAGGTTATTACGGTGGCCAACATGAAGGATTTTCATGCAATTGGCTAGCAACTTTCGGGCCTTCATGTTAACTATAAAATCTGGACTAAAAACCTTCAGGAGGCCAAGAAAACTCAGTTAGATTGCCTGGAAAAGTGTGAGCAGCTTCTGATTCTTTCAAGTGAATTTTGATTGAATAGGATTACAGTTGATTGTAAACAGTTCTTTTGCACATTGAATCTATTTTGTTGAAGACTTTGCTAGTGTATTTCACCCCTTTGAGTTTTTCTCTTATTTCATCTCCATATTTACCGACATCTTTTGCGTATATATTGCTTGAAATTTTTATTGATGATAGGTAATACTTGACTGATAAGTGGACATGTGTTGGTTTCCACCCTTGTTGAATTTGACACTTATATATTGGAGTAATTATGGGGCATCTCACGACACGGTTAAATTTGACCACCCTGTATTTGAACTTATGTGCTGCATTCACTCGAGAATAATTCCCCCATCCCTAGCATATGTGTATTGCACTTCAGTTGTACCCTTATCCCGCATATATGTCTATCCATTACACTTAAGTCGGATCAGTTTCCCGAATACATGTCTATGGATTACACTTCAGTTGGACTCCTTTCCCATATACACGTCTATGCATTGCTCTTACATGTGGTCGTTCCACTTTATGTTCGGTGATTGTTTGTTTGACATTGCGTGTGTTGGGTGTTGGTTGAAGAACAGAGATAGGTTTGCATGTGTTGGATGTTGGAGTTATATTCTGAGATATCCCACCTAATTCCTTTCTTCAATTTTGTAAAAATAAAAAATTGACCTACACGAGTCCTTTCTTTAATTAATTTCATGATGAACAAAAATTCTCCAATACTATAAAAGTGGCCTAATGGCCAATTTTATTCAGTTATTCCCACTATTGAATAACAAGAAACAAATATTTACGATAGTGACCCTAAGCTCAAATTGAGCAAAGTCATAAAAACAAAGAACAAAATATATATATAAATGTGGCTAAAAGCCCACCTCCCCCCCAAAAAAAAAAATACATGATGATCTACATATTCTTTACGTTTTATGTTTTTTTCTTTTTTATTTTCCTAAGGCTGATTATTCAAGCTTAATCCTCACTTCTCTGTCTTCTTCTGTCACACCTTTCAAGTAGCTCGAAAGCCCACCTTATGTGACATATGCACACACAACTCAACAAATTTACAAAATTGGTCATATAGCTAATGTTGTACACGCTATGTCATAATATTTTATAACAACAACAAATATATGTGTACAACTGACCACATGTCCAACTCCACACACGTAAAATCACTTTTATAGTGGTTAGAAGGTCCACCTCATGGGGTGTTACTTTTCAGACAATAGAATAATTCACGAAAGTGGCTGTAGAGCCCACTTTATCTACAATATTTTGTAATATTCAAGCAGTGATAACAATATAAATGTACCAAAGTGGTCATAAATCCAACTCCCTATTGGATAAAATCCTCCCTACTTTCTTTACACATCCCCTCGTTCATTCTCTCTCTCTCTCTCATACTTGGGAATTAGGACTTCAAATACTTGCATTTTTTATGTGGCTAGTCATCTAAACTTGGTAATCAATATGCATTCACCTCTAAGACCTTATGCACCTTGAATGACCCTTCCTAGTTTGGGGATCATTTTCACAACTCTCTATCCTTTGTTCTTAAGAGTTGCATAGTCTTTCACAAAATTCCGCCTGTATAGAAACTTTTATTGTTAACTCTTTTGTTATAAATCATTGACACTTTCTGCTTTTGTAACAATAAAGCTTTGTATGCCTGAAACCTCAACTAATACACTTCTTCAACTCTGTGATCATTGTCTCATTGTAATGTCTCGTAGAGAGTTTTTTTTCCTCCCCACTCGCAATGATGGAACACAATTTTCAATGGTAATTGTTGCGTGTTTTCACTACCACAAGTATACGGTGTCAAGTTTTAGTACTGTATGAGTACAGGTATCGATCACACGAGGAGTAATTATTCAAAGTTGTATATTAATTACCATAATTGACATAGCTCAACTTTATTTAGACAAATCGAATAGTTGGTTTGTAATCAATTCAAATAAAATAGCAATTACTGTAATTCTAGCACGCAGTATAGAATTCACCGAGGAAATAAATCTAGAGATATGAATTTGTCTGGCTTCCCCTATGCTAAATCGGCATTAACTAACATGTTATTAAATTGCATCACATTTATAACCAAGACTCGCAATGTTTCTACTCCCTCTGTCGAGTGATAAATAGAACTGTATTACCTATTACCGATTTTAATATGTCTATTCAAAATCAAGCAACACGTAATAAATGCAACCAAGGTCCTCTTATGGATTCGTCGGAGTTATACGTCTTTTGCACGTTATAAATATCTAACGATGTGATTTCTCCTGTCCTAATTTCAATCCCCTCTTTCGAGTGTTAGATTTTAATTATTCAATCAATCGAATTATGACCAGTAATCCAAAAGCATTAATCACAAGAAATCACAAATAAACACGACGAATTAATTAGATGAAAAGTTAAAAAGTCAATAACATAGGTTCAACCAAGACTACATCAATCTCTAGAAAATAGAATTAGTTCATACTCGTAATTAAATCAATACAAAACCTGTTTGTAATCATTAAAAACGTAAAAGTAAGAAACCGAATTAAGAACGTGTTGGCGAGAGATGGAAGTGCGTCTCCGTGTCCGGATTCGGCGTCTTCTATCTCCGTTCTTCGCGTCCCGTGCTCCGTGCGCGCTCACTTTTTCTCCTTTTCCTCGAGTGGTGTGACGGCTCTGCTAAAATATTTCGGAATCCTTTTCATTTCAACGCCGAAACCTATTTAGATTCGAGGACTCGCGTCGCGCGCATATGCGCGCAACTCTCGGCATTTATCTTCTTGGGGAAACTCTCGAGCATATGCGCGATCTTACTCGCGCATATGCGCGTATCACACTGTATGGGCCGCGCATGTGCGCGGCTTTGGGGGCGCATATGCGCGGAAGCTACTGCCAGTTGCGCGCATGTGCGCGGAAATACGTCGCGCATATGCGCGGGGCTTCCTGCATTCCATTGCTTGCTTGGCTCACATTTCTCTCCTAGGCAACATTTTCGCTCCTTTTCACGCCCTTTCAGTGGTCTCACCTAGGTTCCTGCGATCACACCAAAAATAACAAAAACGCGTAATTCCGCCCAAAAAGACTAACAATCTATATGAAATATATGACTAATATAAGTGCATAAAATGCACTTATCAGTAACATTGTGGCCAAAATTAATGGCAAATGGACTTACCCTAGTGGAAGTCCTTTTAGATGTCCTACATGCCTAGAGTTTTTCTGACAATAACCTTGGTCAATCACTAGGATTCTCTTCAATCATCTTTTGTATAATATTAATTAGAACTCATTTGATGTCTTCGCATGTCCATTGGACTATGGGTAATGAGGGAATGAGTTTATAACCTTGATTCCATATTATTCTGCAAATCAGAATTGGTGAATATTGTGCCCTGATCCGTGGTTAGTGATTCCGGAACCCCAAATCTGTTAATGATGTTTTCCTTCACAAACTTAATGACATCACATTGTTCGACTTTATTAAAATGCATTGTTTCTACCCATTTAATGAAAAAAAAATGTGTCCATGAGAATAAACGAGTATTCTTTAGACAATGTTGGGTAGATATTTCTTATTAAATCCATGGCCTAAAATCTAGAGTGACCATATTTCAACATGCTATTAAGCTCATCAACGAGGACTCTTTTGATGTTTCCATGCTTTTAACAGGGTTGTCATCCCTTGGAATATTTGATGTAATATTTCAGAAGGGATGAACGATAACAGTGAAACGTCTCTAACCTTTACATTGCTTTTAAAATTGGTTTGGAATTTATTTTTTTAAAAAAATCAATTAAGGCTTCGGCCGAACACACATATACGTGTGTGTATGTATACCTTCACTACATTTGCGCCGTTAAAAAAATCCAACCAACTAATTAATTAAAACTCCATAAATGCAGTGAAAATTATAAAATCGTATGTTCAACAAACCTACAACTAACTTTTCTTTAAAAATAACATAAACGTCTTAAATCCTCTAAAAAAACACTCTTGCGCGTAAAAGTATCGAAAATACTGTTAAATCATCAACTGTGCGGAAAACTAGCAAGGTCCTCAAGTTTCAGCGTACCATCAGCCCCGCCAGTTCAATCTTCAAGTCCTCCTGTCTCAACAAAAGGATCCTCAAATGCATCATTCACACCTAGTGAGTCTAATAACTCAACAAGTTTTAACCATAATAACAAGTAGTACGTATACATCCACATGCAACATTGAAAATTGCATATATAAAATAACTTTAACATGAACATTTGCATAACCTTAAACATTTCCTTTCATCCTTATACGTATACATTTCCTTTTAGGGTGAAATCAGTTCATTAATTGTGATCATCCTTTCATCTTTCGGTCGATGGAAAATCTCTGCTGTAACCATGGTACCATGCGGCAGGAAAACAGTAGACACTTTTCCGTTCTGTGATTTGGCCTATAGTTGGCAGGGACACCATCAACCACTTTTCCGTTACTGGGTCGTGGCCTATGGAAATCTGGTATTGGGTTCCCTAAGGGATTTGTCCCGTAAACTGGTTCCACTAGAAATTTGTACCTCACGAATCCTCATTTCCTTATTGTCACAATCAAATCACTTCATTCAAAATATTCTCACCATTTCCATCACTTTATAAAAATACATGCATAAATATCATTTTCTTTAAAATCAAGTATGCAACATGTCTTTTAGCATTTAACATTTTTCATCATAAAATTTCATAACCTTTCAAAATAAACATTTTAACATTCATTACAGTTATCAAAACAATGGCAGAACTCCTAACATTTTTCAGGTGTAAAATGACCGTTTTGTCCTGGAACCCTAATTTTCTCATTTTACCCTTGGACCTTCAAATTTCGACCCAAATCCATCCAAACTTACCATAACACCTTAAAATATACTCATAATCATTTCTTAGACGTAAACTTAAGCCGTTGACTAACTTTCATCATTTGTTTTAAAACTTGGACCGGAGTCCTCATTTTAACCTGAATTAACCCGAAACTTAACCAAACTTCGCAACTTTAACCATAGCCTAATAACTCCAAACCAGAAACTTTTACAACTTATTTTCAAGCCATTTAGAGCCCTTAGAAATTCTTATAACCCTACTGAAATTTTTTGCACATATATATCAAACCCTAGCCCTAGACCAATCACAAGTTCAACGATCATAGCCCCAAACCAGCGAGACCAGACCCTAACCAAAAACCCTAGGACCGTGACCGAATCCCTTAGGACCCTTCTAGACTATCCCTAATGAGCCAAACATGAGGACGTTCATGCTTCACTCCACCCTTGCGCATCAAGGTCGCGCGACCAAGCCATATGACTCCAGCCCTTGCCCTTGCACCAGCCACCCCTCAACCCATCTAGGACCATGCCATAGCCCTCCTAGGTCATATAGATACAACCCGACCCTAGCATGCCGCCTGCACCCTTCATGAACCAAAGATCGAACCTTAGCTCCCTTGGAACCCAATTTAGTTCAGCCCCTTTGCCCTTTCTTTCCAACCCTGTACACCCCCATCTATGGCTCCTAGACAGCCCCTAAATCATGTTCATACCATCTCTAACCTGGAAGCCCCTTAAACAACATTAAGATAATGAGTTTCATGTCAAAAATCAAAGTTTTTCCATGTATAAACCATACAAACGAAAATAATAAATAGGATATCATATTTTTCATTCAAACATATATATATATATATAATATATATATATATATATATATATATATATATATATAAATATTCACACGTATTATGGCATGAATGACGAGAAAAGAAGGAATAATACATGTCTTTGTGTGATTCACGCATGAATATTCGAATCTAGACCCAAAGGAACGTTTCCTAAGAGACCAGGGAAGCCTTGCTACGTTTCTTGCCTTCAAAATCAACGTGTGAGTGCCCTAAGACGTGAGGTGTGTGCAGCGGCTGCTAAAAAAGGGAAACCCTAGCTTTTGTGTGTGTGAGGCATGGGGTTCGTGGGTGAAAAAGGCTTTGAAATCAAAGCTTTGGATATAAATATTAAGGTAGACAATTAGGCCCAATAATATTATCATAGTAGGCCATTAGTACATAGGAAAAATATATCATTTAGGAAAGTTTCGAAAATATTAACCGAGCCTCTAAAAAGTCCTTATTTTACTCAAAATTCGATTACTTATTTAAAATATAACTCGACATGTAAGAGCATTTCAAAATGCACTATTTTCGAAATTTACATATTAATTATAACAAGTATTAAACAATAAAAAGAATTATTTATAAAAATATTTTTCCTTTACAATCTCCGGTCTACATTCCTCGGTCGCGTCTCGAATAACACTTGAAAGCACTGATTTATGCATTCTAATAGAAAACCCTACTTTAAAAAATGTAAATATGCATACTACATTTAACTAATGCAATTAAAATAATTTAATAAGACATTTTTCTATTTTTCCCTAGCTTTGTATGCAGTTGGATTAGTTTTCGCATTTTGGACCTTACAATTCTGTGATATCTCGTGTCTCACATGGTAAAAATTAAATATTTAAAATGAATTTACAATGGGCTACAATTGACTTTTATAGCAACTTAGGTTAATTATTTTCGTAAAGTGGTGACGAATACGAAGTAGTAGCTATAGGGACTCATTGTGCAATCACGCAGGCGCGGGCCCGAGCTTGGGGCATGACAAAATGGTATCAGAGCCGGTCACTTGCAATGAATACCGGGAAATAAGTGTTATGTAGAGCAAAGTGCTACGTGCATAGAAGCCACCTCTTGAACCTGCTGGGCAAAGTGCTACATGACGGGAGCCACCTCTTGAACCTATAGGAGCTACTTCTTGATTCTCGACACTGGTGGATCGAGGGGTCAGGCCGTGACGAGGAATTGGCGTTCTGAATGAGCGGTAATTGTGATACCTCTTGTCCCACATGGTAAAAATTAAAGATTTAAAATGAGTTTATCATGGGCTACAATAAACTTTCATAGCAACTTAGGTTAATAATTTGCGTAAAACGATGACGAACACGGAGTAGTTGCTATAGGAGAACATTGTGCAGTCACGCAGGCACGGGCCCGGGCCCGGGCTTGGGGCATTACAAATAGTCATAGGCATCGCAAGAGAAATCCATCGAGCCCTTTCATGTACATGTCTCCTTCTACGAGTATGTAGTTGAGAGCTCTCATTTTTAGAACATAGGGAATGTCCCTTCCAGGAGATTTCAGTACCTGTTTTATTTAATCTCTCCATTCACCCACTAAATTAATATCCAAATTAAGTGTCTCAACATGAATACCTCTATAGAGAATTAGGGGGTGCTTTATTTTGTGAATCAGCACCATCATGTTTGTAAATTCAGAAGAAATTTTTAGTCCTGATGCAACTTGTTCTAGCTCATTCGCCTCCCAATTTTCCTACCTTGGCACATGCACAAATGAAACTTCTTCAAAATCATTCAATATTTTCGAAGCAGAAGCATAGTATGGTGCCAAGGACACTCTAGTACATTTGAATTCCCCCGATAATTATTTCAGCACCTATTGTGAATCCTCTGTTTATCAATACCTTTTTTGCTCCTAAATCTTTCAAAATTTCCAATCCAATAACAAGTGTTTTGTATTCAGCTTGATTGTTGGTATATGGGAATGAAAAATTAAAAGAAATAGTGTTTTCACACCTCTTGGGGAGGTGATCAAAATACCAGCTCTGTGCTTGTCCCATCAAAATTTAATTCTTACGGTTGAATTCCTACTCCAAAAACTGTAAAAACCAACATGTTCTTCATCAAATTCATCAAGTGAAGGGCGATCGGCCAAGAAATCAACATTAGCTTGGCATTTTATTGATTTTTTGGGGGTAATAGATCAATATGAACTCAGCCAATGATAAAGATCATTTATCAATTATACCATAGAGGATAGGTCTATTGAGCATGTATTTAATTAGACTAGTCTTAGCCACAACAAATACTCTTGATTGAATCAAATAATATCTTAACTTAGTACATACATAGTACAAGGTTAAGCATAATTTTTCAATGACATAATATTTCACTTTTAATGGAATGAGAAACCTACTCAAATAATAAATATCATGCTCATTTCCTTCTTGGTTATTTTGAACAAGCAAACATCCAATTGATTCTCGAGCGCCAGAAATATATATCTTGAGAGGAGCTCCATACTTGGGAGGCCTAAGGACCAGAGCGTTGGAAAAAAATCCCTTGATCATATTAAAAGTTCTCTAATGTGACTATTCTTATTTATCACTCCTGAATGTCTATAAGTTTTAACAACTATTGTAATGCCCGGTATTTTATTTATTGTAATATGAGGTTAATCTGAAACGATTTGGTGATAATTGATGTGATTATAGACGGAAGGGATTAGATCGGAAAAGACGTATGAAAACACGAATTATGTGAGCGGGCAGAACACCCCGCGCATATGCGCGGCGAGGATCTGTGCATATGCGCGTGAGTGGCAGAAGACCTCGCGCATATGCGCGAGAAGTGTGCGCGCATATGCGCGAGCCATGCGAGAAACCAAGGGGAAGTCCAGAGGAGCTGACGCATATGCGTCGGATGGAGGCGCGCATATGCGCGAGTATATATATGCCGAGACAGTAGGTCTCGCGCATAGGCGCGATGTTAGTGCGCGCATATGCGCGAGTTGCAGTGATGCTACGCGCCGAGACATGTGTCTCGCGCTTATGCGCTGAAATAGGTCGCGCATATGCGCAAGACGTGCAGTAAGAAGAATGAGCCACTTGGTCCCTACATGCAATATATATATTAGCAAAGTCGTTTCCTCCTTCAGAAATTCGAGAAATGGGTCGATGAATGTTACGAAAAATCCTTATGCCTTTTATTTTAAGAATTTGAAGTTTGTGAAAGATCCGTCTGTCAGATCTTCGATCCGACTTCAGTAATGTGTTCATATCAACGTAGGCTTCAACTGGACGTAAGTTTTTGTTACGTTTTGACATGATTTGAAGTTATGATATTGTCATAATTGAATATGAATCATATATGGTGTTTCTGATATAGTAGGCATCGTATATTTGAAGCCAGATTGAAGAAAAGACTGTGTATGTAATTGTTATGATTTTCAAAACCGATATAATCGAGAGTATACAGATTTGAGATTACTGTCTAGTATTGTTGAGATTATGACTTGTACCGATATTGATTATGAGTTCGGTTATTATATCTGTGATGTCGAGACTGACAAAGTTATCGAGACTGTATTGTTATGCTGTCGAAACATCAGTACATTGATGATAGTGATCAAATTCAGTATTGATTGTGATTGTATTGTTGTATCATTGACATTGATAAGATTATGTCTTGATTTGAGTATTGATCAGAACATGTTCTGAATTGAATTGTATATTGATATTGTGCATGTTCGATATTGTCATTGCCAGATTGAGTATGGATAGATTTGAAATAGAGACTCGACTTCGTCAAACGGAGAAGATAAAGGTATAAATTAATGTTGAGTTGGGATTGCACAACTCGAGTGAGGTTGACTCGAGTTTCCTAAATCACATACTATTTGTTATTATTTGCATTGACTTGATTTGATATGCTTGTTCTATTGATTTATAGAGAGCATGTGTTAGACGAGTATTAGACGTGTGATCTTGTGACAGAAGTGCCTGATAGTGGCGGGATCGTCACGGGCACATTGCACGATGTCACAAGATAGTGTATGGGTGATAATGCCACAGTCTGTGACGGATAGGTCAAGACACTGAATGTTTTGTTATATCGACGTGGATAGAATTGGATTTTCTTATATTACTGTTGGTCGATATAGGAATACCAACATCTGGAAACCGGGATCCCTGGACTAGGATCGAGTCTAGTCTGAATATGAGAGTTACGGATAGTGATTCATTGATTTATGTTCCTGATTATGGTACATGTTTAAAGTATGATTTATCGTTGATATGGATTCATGTTTCGAATTATGATACATGTTACGAATATCGCTTTATGCTTTTATATTTATTCATATGAAATGCATGTATACATGATTTATACTGGGAATGTAATTCTCACCAGAGTTATCCGGCTGTTGTCTTGTTTGTATGTGTGCTTGACAACAGGTGGGACATGATCAGGAAAAGGATGAGAGATTATAGTTAGCGTGGAGATCCGGGCCCAGAAGCAGAGTAGGATTCAGCACTTGATGTATAGATGCTGAACCTAGTTGAGATAGATACCTGTAGTACATGTGTTGTACTTTTATACTGACATGTATATTAGATAGATTACATTACGTTTCCGCATTTATAATTTAAAAAGAAAATTTTTAGTTCCACTTTTTCTTAATTGTTATTTGACGTTAATAATGATTAAAACATGAATTAGCGTCCGGGTCCCCACAACTATGATAACTCCTTCGTTTTCCCTGTAAGGTTAGAGATAAAATGCCTCAAGTAATTTACTTGCACAAGAAAACATTGTTACTCCTTGTTCTTGGATGGATTTGCTTCCATAATAGTCTTGGCATATTTTTTATCCACCTTGACGTGCTTCGGTGTACTAGAAAACCTAGGAAATTTTCTTCTCTAACTCCAAAAGTGCATTTCAGCATATTCAACTTCAACTCGTGTTTCCTCATTCTTTGGAAACTCTTCCTCAGATGCTCAATGTGATCAACAAATTTTATATATTTAACCATTATATCGTCTATATAAACTTCAATGTGATGCCTTATCATGTTGTGAAAGATAGAATTCATAGATGTCTGATACGTGGATCCCGCATTTTTCAGCCTAAACGACATTAAAAACCATTCAAACATATCAATGTCTCCTAGACATATAAAAGTCGTCTTAGATGTATTTTTCTCTGCTATTTTATCTGATTATAACCAGATAATCCATCCATGAAGATAACAACTCATGTATGGCTTCTGAATCAATCAAAATATCAGTTATATGCATCACATAGACATCCTTGGGAGTCGCACAATTCAAATATTTGAAGTCAATTCATATTTTTATCTTACCATTTTTCTTCATGACCTACACAATGTTTAAAATCCACTCAGTGAATTTGATTGCCCATATGAACTTGGCCTTCAATAGTTTCTTAGCTTCCTCTTTCACCTTTAACTTAATTTTCTTTGACATATGTTGAACCGATGGTGTAAATGGTTTTAAGCTTTCTTTGATTGGTAGTCGGTGTTCAACCAAACCCCTATCTAAACATGTAATGTTATCATAATTTCATGCAAATTAATCTTTGTATTCCCTCAACAAGCTAATCAAATATTGCTCAACACCTTTATTCCAGTATTGTACTCACATATACCACATTAAGATCTTCAAGCTCCCTCAAGTGGAACTCTTCAATTTTATATAGTGTCATTAACAATTCATCAACTTGAAGTTCATCTTCTTCTTATTTCTTTTTTGGACAAGCTCAGTTCCATGCACTTCATCCTCTTTAATCTGTCTACAACCTACTGTACATGTGTGGAACGAGAATACAACTACCTTTTCTTCTTTTTCACTAAACCCAGTTATCATAAATATCCTCTATCATAGGCTTAATTATTAGACTGTATGGCACGATCACAATTGTCCTGAGGATCCTTTCCAGTACTTGACTTGTGGTATGTGTCTGCATGTAAACTGAACTCCATTTCCTACCTTTGCTACAAACTCAGATGGGCCCAAACTCCGCATTGCAATACCTGGCCTCCTCTACATTGGCATTATCTTAGAACATCTATGACATCAGTGGGGAAAACTCCCAATGATTTTTGTGGATTCCCCTGTAAATGTAGTGATAGAGACCTCTATGGGAATAAATCATCTTCACTTTAGCCTAAGCATACCAACATCCTCACAGGCAAGACATTTATTGCCGAGCCATTTTCATTAACACCCTATACACTGGCTTCCCATTAAAATGGGTCTTGTACAATGGCCTTATGTACTTGGTTATAGATGATGTAGGCTTGTCAAGAATCACTTGTTTAGGTTAGTTTGGGATTCCTCTTTTGTGATAACCCCTGAGACTCCTTTGGGGAGTTTGCTGCTATTACTCTGTTCTTGCACTGATATATTAGGCACTGACTCCCCCACACACTTACACCACAAGCTTTAACTTTTTTGGTAGTATTATCACTTATGTGGAACAATCTACTGAGATGTGGAGCTTTCTTATACAAAAGTTGAGTGTTTTTGTAACGTCTCGAAAATTTGAAAGTTCACATGAAGCACATGCATGCAAGTTATCAAACTTCTTTATATTTTATTATATGTTTTCAATGCATTAAATGCATGTTTATTGCATAAATATGTGTTTTAATTCGTGTGTTATTAAAGTTTCATGCATAAGGGATTTTAATAGTTTTCGCGCTCGAATGAGCAACGGAGACCAAGGATAACTAAGGAAAATGTTTTTATTACATAATTATTTTTAATTAGTTAATATGAGGTTTTTTAAATATGTTTTTTTAAAATGGGCCTTGGTTGGGTATTTTTACCTGCCGGATTATATTTTTATTCGGAATAATATTTTAACGATTCGGGGGACTTTTTGAGGGTTCGGAAAATATTTTCAAAAACTGTAACGTACCATACTTTTAAAAATACTTAAAAAATTTTGCGGAAAATAAAAAATTTCTTAAATAAGTAAAAATCTTTCAAAATGAAATACAAATAAAATGTTTGACAAAATATTTGGAATGTAACGAGCTTGCAAAAGTAGGTGCTTTAAGCAGCATGAAATGATTTCCTTAAAAATCATAATAATGAAATAAAATGCATAAAAATTCTTGAAAACTAAGCAGTCCTCGGGTTAGTCCACTGCACAGTTCGAGCCAGCTCACTGATCCCCGCCTCTCTTATCCTCAAACTCGTCCTCACCTGCATCGATCAAGTCTAGTGAGTCTAAAGACAACATTTATAAATAGGGAAGAGCAAGTAACATATAATAAAACCACGTGCATTTTAAATTTGCACATATGTATCTTAACTTTGAACATACTTACATAAACATAGACGTGTCATCAATTCATAAACATTCTTGCATCATACATATTAAACATGCATATCACCATCATTTTGCATAGAGATATGTTTCAAAGCAAGTGACTCATACATAATGCGCCTGATCAGACTAAACCATAGTACTGGGCTGGCAGAGATATCTACTACCACATACATAAGATCCCCGGTTATACTTTACCAGGTGAATTGGTCTCTGGTCATACTTTACCGCTCCAAACCTGATCAAAACCCGGTCATACTTTACTGGGGTGGAGAGGTCCCCCCACACATTCTCCGACTTCCAAATCCGTTCATAATTCGTCACATAACATTTAGCATACCTCTAAAATAAAAAAATTTCTTTTTTTTGCACATCGAACACGCTTAAAAATGTCGAGGGCCTCATTGGAACGCTTTGGACATGCTGCCTTAACCACAACAGCAAAGATTCAGGAGATCCCAACGAATCCTGCAACCAAAACTTGAGAAAACGTGAAGAACATGCACATATTTTCATAGCTTGAGCATTTTTATGATAAAAATCATATCTCTCTCATTTCTTATCAGAAAATTACGAACTTGCTATCAAATCAAAGATAACACAGAGCAATATAAATCATATGTTGAAAACATGTCCAGAAAACCAACCTAGAAGTCGCAGAATTCAAAATAAAAGAGGGTGACGTGTTTGTGACAGCTTGTGTGATTTTACAATAAAAATCATATCTCTCTCGTTTCTTTTCAGAAAATTACAAATTTGCTATCAAATCGAAGATAACAAAAGTACTACAAATCATATGTTGGAAACATTTCCGTAAAACTAACCTATAAGTCGCAAAAGTCAAATAACAGAGGGTAACAGGTTTTGTGACACATAAATTTCACAGCTAGTGCGGTTTTACTGAAAATGATCATATCTCCTTCGTTTCTTATCAGAAAATTGCGAATTTGATACCGAATCGAAGATAACACAGAGTACTACAAATCATATGTTAAAAACATATCCAGGAAACCAATTATAAGTCGCAAATTCAAAATAACAGAGGGTGATGGGTTTTGCGACTGAAATTTTATATCTTGTGAGATTTTACGATAAAAATCATATCTCCCTTGTTTCTTATCAGACAATTACGAATTTTCTGTCAAATCGAAGATATCAAAGAGTACTACATCTTACATGTTGAACGCTTTTCTATAAAGTTGACCAAAAATTCAGAGTACTTGAAATGACAGCAGACTCAGTTTTGAGATCTAAAATTTTGATCCGAAATCGTTTTAAACATTTTTGCTCAAAAATTTGCATAACATTCATATATTTTTCATAAAATATATATCAAAATACTTACTACGACAAGATCAAAGCAAAAATAAAAGAATATACATGCCTTTGATGATTAAACTCACGATTGTTTTCTTAACTTGAAAAAATACCCCATTTTGATGTATATACTAATTTTTTTGACTTGAAAAAATACCCCATTTTCGTAAATTGCCTAAATCGTCACTTTATCTCTTTTCCCGATCCCGCATCGAATATTCTCCTGAAAGACAAAACTCAAAAAAGAATTTTTAACATGCATCAAAATAACATGTGATAATTTAAAATCAAGCAAAATAATCAATCATGCCTCGCTAAAATCATTTTAAAATTAAATAAATAATTTAGCAATTAAAATAAATGAAAGGGTTTACGTATACTGATTTTGGGCTCTACAATTCCTCCCCCACTTAAATAAATTTCGTCCTCGAAATTATAAGAGGGTGATGGGTTTGTGACAGCTTGTGCGATTTTACGATAAAAATCATATCTCCCTCGTTTCTTATCAGAAAATTACAAATTTGCTATCAAATCGAAGATAATAAAAGTACTACAATCATATTTGAATACATTTCCAAAAAACCAACCTATAAGTTGCAAAAGTAAAATAACAGAGGGTGACGGGTTTTGTAACACATAAATTTCACAGCTTGTGCGGTTTTACGAAAATGATCATATTTCCCTTGTTTCTTATCAGAAAATTACAAATTTGATATCGACTCGAAGATAACACAGAGTACGAATTTGATATGATCATATGGGTTTTGTGACAGAAATTTTATATATGATGTGCGATTTTACGATAAAAATCATATCTCCGTTGTTTCTTATCAGAAAATTACGAATTTACTGTCAAATCGAAGATATCAAAGAGTACTATGTCTTACATGTTGAACGCTTTTCCAGAAAGTTGACCGAAAATTCACAGTATTCGAAATGACAGTAGACTCAGTTTTGAGATCTAAAATTTTGTTCCAAAATCGTTTTAAACATTTTTGCTCAAACTTTTGCATAACATACATAGATTTTTCATATAATATACATCAAAATACTTACTACGACAAGATCAAAGAAAAAATGAAAGAATATATACATGCCTTTGATGATTAAACTCACGAAACGACGGATAACAATGCCAGAGAATGCGAGACTTGATCCGGGACGACTTGTGGCACGATTGTTTTGCTAAAGTAGAACGAAAGTTTGCTAGAAATTTTCGAAGGGGAAGGGTGCCTGTTGGTGTAGCTCAAGAACCCTAGCTATTCCTCTCGAAAAATGAAATGTGAGTGTGCGTGTGTGTGTGAGGCGTGGGTGTCTGTGTGTTAGGTGAAATTTTGCTCATTAATTAATTAATTAACTAACTAATTAGGGCTAAATATGATTAATTAAATAATTAGTAATAAAAATAATACTACTCTAATTATTCAATACTACACAAAGATTAAATAAAATAATTGAGTACCAAGTTTCAAGATTAAAATCTCCAAATTGGTATTTGAAAAGTTTAAAATGTTAAAATCACATAATAAATTAAATTAGGTTATAAAATGCTCAAATTTCGTAAATCATTTAAAATACTAATTTTCTTGACTTGAAATAAAATACCTCATTCTCATAAATCGCCTAAATCGTGATCAGTCTCTTTTCTCAATCTCGCATCGAATATTCGCCTGAAATACAAAACATAAGAAAAAGTTTTTAATGGGCATCACAATAACATGTAATAATTAAAAATCAAGCAAAATAATCATCATGCCACGCTAAAATCATTTTAAAATTAAATAAATAATTTAGAAATTAAAATAAATGCAAGGGTTTACGTGTACTGATTTTGGGCTCTACAATTCCTCTCTCACTTAAATAAATTTCGTCCTCGAAATTAAATCTTACCAAATAACTATGAGTAGCGGCTTTTCAAGTTTGCTTCGGCCTCCCATGTGGCCTCCTCCACTGATTGATTCAGCCACTAGATTTTGACCAACTTTGTCACTTTGTTCCGAAGTCTCCGCTCCTGTTTGTCTAGAATTCGGACATGTATTTCCTCATATGACAGATCCGGAGCAAGCTGCAATGGCTCATAACTCAAAACATGCGAAGGATTTGCCATATACTTCCTTTGCATAGAGACGTGGAACACATTGTGTGGTCCGGCCAGATTCGGCGGTAGAGCTACACGAAGTGTCCCAACCCTGTCAAGAATTTCGAATGGCCCAATAAATCTCGGACTCATCTTGCCTCTCTTTCCAAATCTCATAACACCCTTCATAGGTGCTATCTTCACGAATACGTGATCTCCCACAGAAAACTGAAGATCCCTTCTTCTCTTGTCAGCACAACTCTTTTGGGGACTCAGGGCGGTCTTCATCATGTCTCGGATCTTGACCACCACATCTGCAGAACAATCTCTAGGCCAAGTTCTGATCTCTCACCGACTTCATCCCAATGAATCGGCGATATGCACTTCCTTCCATAAAGTGCTTCGTAGGTAGCCATACCTATAGATGATTGGAAACTGTTGTTGTAGGTAAACTCCACTAGAAGTAGCTTCAATTCCCAAATCCCATGGAAATCGATCACACAAGCTCACAACAAATCTTCCAATATCTGAATCACTCTCTCAGACTGGCCATCTGACTGAGGGTGAAATGCCGTACTGAATAGCAGCTTCGACCCAATAGCTGAATGCAAAATCTTTCAAAAGGACGATGAATCTCGGGTCCTTGTCAGACACAATAGAAACTGGGATCCCGTGCAATCGGACTATCTCCTGTATATAGAGCTCTGCATACTGAGTGATGGATAAAGTCGTCTTCACTGGTAAGAAGTGTGCCGGTTTAGTAAGTCGATCCACTATAACCCTAATGGCATTAGAACCTCTGACTGCCCTCAGTAATCCAACAACGAAATCCATGCTAATATTCTCCCATTTTCACTCGGGAATAGGGAATGTCTTAAGCATTCCTCCTGGCCATTGATGCTCTGCTTTCACTTGCTGACAAGTGACACTCAGATACAAATTGAGGAATGTCCCGATTCATCCCTGGCCACCAATACAATATATGTAACTCCATGTACACTTTGGTACCTCTTATGTGGATAGAATACGGAGATGTAAGTGCCTCTTTCAAAATATCATCTCTGATCGAATCAATACTAGACACCCACATCCTTCCTATGTACATAACAATATCATCGGACACTGTGTAGAGTACACTGCCTTTGGCTTTATCCTTCAATATCCATTTCTATAACTGTTCATCTGAAGGCTGACCTATAAAGATTAAGTCTAGCGAAAAAGCTGAGCTGTCAGATTAGACAACTTGGGAGCTCTTCTCTTAGGATAAACTTCCAGGGCAAACCTCTGAATCTCTAACTGAAGATATCTCTACACTAATAGTTGTGCTATGACTGATACTTTCCTGCTCAAAGCATCTGCCACAACATTAGCTTTCCCTAAATGGTAGCTAATTTCACAATCGTAGTCTTTTACCAACTCCAACCATCATCTTTGTCTCATATTCAGCTCTTTTCTGCGTGAAAAAAAACTTAAGACTCTTGCGATCGATGAATATCTGGCATTTCTCGCCGTACAAATAATGTCTTTATATCTTCAACGCAAAGACAACGACAGCTAACACAAGATCATGAGTCAGGTAGTTCTTCTCATGCACCTAGAGATGTCTGGAGGCATAAACTATGACCCGACCATGCTGCGTCAATACTGCGCCTAAACCGAGCTTAGAAGTGTTGTTGTATAACACAAAACTGCTTTGCACAGATGGCATGGCTAAAATTGTCGCTCTAATAAGAGCTTGCTTCACATTATCGAAGCTCTTATGACATTATCCATTCCATAAGAATTTAGAATTTTTTTTGGTCAATGAAGCGAGTGGTACAACAATCGAGGAATTTTTCTTGGTCAACCCATTCTCTCACTGCTGCCGCTTTAGCGGGATCCACCTCAATGCCAATGCTAGAAATGAGATGTCCCAAAAATGCTACTTTCTCCAACTAGAATTCACACAAATTTTGCAAACAACTTGCGACTCTACAAGACTTGCAAAACTATACCCAAATGCTGACTGTGTTCTTCATGGCTCTTCGAGTAAATAAGGATGTCGTCCATGAATAATATAATGAACTGATCTAGGTAAGGCTGAAATACTCGATTCATTAGGTCCATAAAATTTTTTGGAGTATTCGTCAGTTCAAATGGCATCACTAAGAACTCGTAATGTCCATATCTGGTTTTGAATACTGTCTTACGAACAACTGCATCCTTTACCTTCAGTTGATGATACCCAAAACGTAGATCTATTTTAGAGAACAATGTAGCTCCCTGCAACTGATTGAATAAATCATCGATCCTTGGTAATGGGTATTTGTTCTTGATCGTTACCTTGTTCAATTCTCGGTAATCGATACACAGTCTCATGCTCCCATCTTTCTTCATTACGAAGAGCATTGGTGCGGCCCATGGTGAGAAACTAGGGCGGATGAATTCTTTGTCTAGGAGCTCCTAAATTTGCTGCTTGAGATCTAACATCTCTGCTAGGGCCAAACAGTAAAGTGCCTTAGAGATTGGCACAGTGCCTAGCATAAAGTCAATGAAGAACTCCACCTCTCTCTCTGGTGGAAGGCATGTGACGTCGTCTGGAAAGACGTCTGGAAAATCTCTGACAACCGGTACATCAGATATCGACGAGGTGGGCATGTGAGGTTCTGAAATAATACTAGCCAAGAATGTCTGACACCCTTTATGCATAAGTCTCTGTGCCTGCATGCAAGAGATCCACCTGTTCGGCTCAAAAAAAAAATTGTTCCACGCCCAACGTTCTTACTGACACTGATCTTTTCTGAAAGTCAATTAGAACTCTGTTCTTCATAAACCAGTCCATCCCCAAGATTATATCAAACTCTGGCATTGGAAACACAGTCAGATCGAAATAAACTAGGTGTCATTGTAGTTCAAGATCGATATCTCTGACCACGCTAATAGCTGATAACTCATCCCCTGATGGGACTGTCACAGAGTAGCTCACGTCGAGTCCAATGGACTTGACACCCAAATTATTAGCAAACTTTTCTGAGATAAAAGAATGAGTGGCCTCGGAATCTAACAAGGCCTTCGTGGCTACTCTCTTTATGAAGATATTTCCTGAAGGACGTTAGAACAACACAAAAACTTATATACCAAAATACAAATCTTAACCTCATGCATAGTTGGAAATCTCTATTCAAAGTCTCCAAAATAAGAAAACAACATACTAATATACCAAACAAAAATTCGAATCATGCATGACCAAAAATAAATAATGTGCTGAATTAAATAGGTTACCAGTCAGTAGAGTCGTTTCTGGGTTCGCCTCCTTGGCATGCATGACGAACACTCTCCCTTGGGTTGGCTGACTCCACTGTGGGCAATTCCTCAGCATATGATCACTGGGTCCGTACTTGAAGCAAGAACCCCATAAACACTGGCCCATGTGTTGACGGTTGTACTTTGGGCACACTGGATACTCAGGCTTCTGAGGAGCCTTCTTTTGCGGCATAGGACCTTTGCCTTTCGGTGGTCCTTGGAACGGCCTCTTTCCTTGCTATCTCTAAAACGGCCTTTTAAATTGTTGCTGCTGAGAATGGTGCTGTTGGGGTGCCTGATAGGGCATATTGCCATGTATGTCAATATCAATGTCTTTCTGGTCCTGTTCAGCCGCCAAGGCTCTAGTAACAACAATGACATAGGTAGTAGGACCAGCAACTCTAACATCACAGCGAAAGATCGGTCGTAAAACATCAATGAAATGCTTCAACTTCTCTAGAGAATCATTAGCAATTAGGGGCACAAAGTTACACCCCCTCTCAAACCTCCTCACAAAATCTTCCACGCTGCAGTCTCCTTGTCGCAACGTCGTAAACTCCCTAGTTAGTCTGGAGCATACTTCCTCAATGAAGTACTTGGAGTACAAGACTTCCTTAAAACCATCCCAAGACAGAGTATGCAAGTTCACTGAAAAGACGCGCTCTCCCACAACAATTAGCGTCCCCTGTCAGCAGAAAGGTTGCACATCTAACTCTGTCTGCATCTTGCAGCTCCATGAAAGCGAAAATCACCTCGATGGACTTAATCCATCCCTCAGCTATTATCGGGTCTGTAGTCCCTGAGAACTCTTTTGGGTCCATCCTCCTGAACCTCTCATATAATGCCTCTAGCCCAGGCCTCGCCCCTGTATCTACCCCAACATTGTTTCCCGCAAACTGTGAGAAGTATTGGGTCATACCTGCAAGAATCTATGCCTGCATATCTGGCGGTGGGCGAGGAGGAGTGAACCTCTCCTCATCCCGAGCCTCTCTGTTTTCTTCACCTGCTCCTCGTGCAATCATATGTCTAGGACGCATACTGTTCCGAAATTTACCCAACTCGTAAACCAACATACATGAATGAAAAAACATAATATACATATCATAAGATGCATGTAAATCTAATTTAATAAACATTTACATGCTGAAATCATGACTTTGATGCTTACTACATGAAAGAATTTTAAAACTTACAGACTTGAGGCATGACTTCGTGAGCTTCTCGCAACTGGCAGTAGGAATAATCCTTTACAAGAACACCGCTCTGATACCAACTATAACATACCGTACTTTTAAACATACTTAAAATTTGCGAACAATTAAAATTTTGTTAAATAAGTAATCATCTTTCAAATTGCAATACAAATAAAATGTTTGACAAAATATTTAGAATGTAACGAGTTTGCAAAAGTACTTGCTTTAAGCAACATGAAATAATTTCCATAAAAATCAAAGTACATGAAATAACATGCATAAAAATCCTTGAAACTAAGCGGTCCTCGGATTAGTCCACTGCACAGTCCGAGCCAGCTCACTGATCCCCTGTCAAACTCTTCCTCACCTGCATCGATCAAGTATAGTGAGTCTAAAGACTCAACATGTATAAACTGGGAATAGCAAGTAACGTATAATAAAGCCACATGCATTTTAAAGTAGCACATATGTATCTTAACTTTGATCATACTTACATAAACATAGACGTGACATCGATTCATAAACATTTCATAAACGTACTTACATCATACATACTTAAACATACATGTCATCATCATTTTGCGTAGAGATATGTTTCAAAGAAAGTGACCCATACATAACGCTCCTTATCAGACTAAACCACAGTACTGGGCTGGCACAGATGTCCACTACCACATACATAAGATCACTGGTTATAATTTACCAGGTGGATTGGTCTCTGGTCATACTTTACTGCTCCAATCTTGATCAAAACCCGGTCATACTTTACTGGGATGGAGAGGTCTCTGGACACGTTCTCCGAATTCCAAACACGTTCATAATTGGTCAAAAAACATTTAGCATACTTCAAAAATAAAACATTTTCTTTTTTACACGTCGAAAACACTTAAAAACGTCAAGGGCCTTGTTGGAATGCTCTTTAAATGCTGCCTTAACCATAACATCAAAGATTCAGGAGATCCCAACGAATCCTGCAACCAAAACTTGAGAAAACGTGAAGAACATGCACATATTTTCATAGCTTGAGCGCTTTTACGATAAAAATCATATCTCCCTCATTTCTTATCAGACAATTACAAACTTGCTATCAAATCAAAGATAACACAGAGTACTATAAATCATATGTTGAAAATATTTCCAGAAAACCAACCTAGAAGTCGCAGAATTAAAAATAAAGAAGGGTGACGGGTTTTGTGATACAGAAATTTCACAGATTGTGCGATTTTATTATAAAAATCATATCTCCCTCGTTTCTTATCAGAAAATTACGAATTCTCTATACAATCAAATTAACACAGAGTAAGTTAAATCATATATTGAAAACATATCTAGAAAACCAACCTATATGTCACAGAATTCAATATAATAGAGGGTGACTGGTTTTGTGACAAAGAAATTTCACATCTTGTGCACGTTTACGATAAAATCATCTCTCTTGTTTCGTATCAGATAATTACGAATTTACTTTAAAATTGGAGGTATCAAATAGTACTACGTTTTATCTGTTGAACGTTTGTCCAGAAAAATTGACAGAAAATTCACAGTAATCAAAATGACAGCAGACTCAGTTTTGAGATCGAAAATCGTTTTAAACATTTTTGCTCAAACTCTTGCATAATATACATAGATTTTCATACAATATATATCAAATTACTTATTACGACAAGATCGATGCAAAAAGAAAAGAATATACATGCCTTTGATGAATAAACTCAGGAAACGACGGATAACGACACAAGAAAATGCGAGACTCGATTCGAGACGACTTGTGGCACGAATTTTTTTTTGCTAAAGTCAGACGAGAGTTTGCTAGAAATTTTCAAAGTGGATGAGTGGTTGCTGGTGTAGCTCAAGAACCCTAGCTATTTCTATCAAAAAATGAAATGTGAGTGTGTGTGTGTGTGTGTGTTTGTGTGTGTGAGGCGTGGGTGTGTGTGTGTGATAGGAGAAAATTTGCTTAATTAATCAATTAACTAACTAATTAGGGCTAAATGTGCTTAATTAAATAATTCGTAATAAAAATAATACTACTCTAATTATTCAATACTACACAAAGATTAAATAAAATAATTGAGTATCAAGTTTCAAGATTAAAATCTCCAAATTGGTGTTTGAAAAGTTAAAATCTTAAAATCACCTAATAAATTAAATTAGGCTATAAAATGCAAAAAATTTCGTAAATCATTTAAAACACTAATTTTCTTGACTTGAAAAAATACCCCATTTTCGTAAATTGCCTAAATTGTCACTTATCTCTTTTCCCGATCCCGCATCGAATATTCTCCTGAAACACAAAACTCAAAAAAACATTTTTAACATGCATCACAATAACATGTAATAATTTAAAATCAGGCAAAATAATCAATCATGCCTCTCTAAAATCATTTTAAAATTAAATAAATAATTTAGAAATTTAAATAAATACAAAGGTTTACGTGTATTGATTTTAGGCTCTACAAAACTTACCTAAACGAAATATTTTTCGGGAGTGTTATTGGGCTTGTTGGGTTTGTTTTATTTCTTAATTGGTTCAAAACCATTTTTATCCCTTAATTTTTATGTTAGGGGCCATTAGTGTTTAATTAAACTATTTAGTTACCCTTGTTAGAAAACCCTAAACCTATTCCCGTCATAGCAGCCGTCCACTCCACCTATCAGCAAACTATCCCATGTGAATTGCAGCAGCAACCTTAGGTCCTTCAGTTTTCAAAGAAAACTTTCTCCCCGCTTCTCCGGTTCTCACCCCGCGTGTAGTTCTTCAAGCTTTTGATCTTATAAACTCTAAGGCATGCCATGTATCTCCTTCTCATCGTTTACACCATGTTTATATGCTGTTGTTTATGTTTTGCGTATGAAATTTCGTTGGTCCCTCTTGTAGCATCGTTTTTGCAAAGGTTTTGACACGTATATGCATATATCTTGTGTGCAACTCACGTCTTCATATATTTATGCAAGGGGCATTTTTATTATTGTTAAGGGGCATGTATGTTGTGGATTAAGGTGACATGATGCTGGAGTCTGAGGGATGCACGGTTTAGGTGAAGGCCGAAATTATGCACATGGACGGCTAGAGTTTCGAATGGTTTTTGTAAAGGGTATGGTAGGCTCAGTTGAGGGAGGGTGAAGCAAGCCAAGGTGCGATGCAGGAGAGTCCAACCGAGGTCTATGAAGGTCCATACTCAGCTGGTCTCGGGGAGAAGAGAGGTCCCTAGGCTAGAAGCCAATCTTGCTACGAAGGAGGGTTGGGCGTGCGTTTGCTTGAGGTTTTGAGTGGTGCGCTTGCTCGGCGCCAAGGGCTCGGATTAGGTCGGTAAAGTTGGGTTCTAAGAGGGATAGGGAGGGCTGGTCCTCGAGGGTTGGGTCTAGAGTTGGCAAAACGACGAGTTGGTGCGACTAGGGTTTGAGGAATACAAGTGCCGATTTTTCCAGTAGCTTGTAGGGGCTATTAGAAGGGTTTAGTGGACTGGTATAGATGTTTTAAGGGCTGTTAAGAAGTTTATAAGGTGTGGTAAAAAGTTGGAAGAAATTTGGTTAAGTTTCGGGTTGATTCGGGTTAAAACTGGGACCTCGGTGCAAGTTTTAAAACGAATCGTTTAAATATTGAAACGAGCTCGATTTTACATCCAAGAATTGCTTATAAATATGTTTTGGGATGTTTTAAGAATTTTGGTAAGCTTTGGGTCGAAATCTAGAGGTCCAGGGGTAAAATTGTCATTTTGGGTTTCCAAGGGCAAATGATCATTTTGCACCAGAGTCGAGATTTTAGTCATGGTAGCACTCTGAGCACAAATTTATCAATTTTTAAATGTTTATGTACCACGTATATGATATTTTATGAAATTATGAAAAAAGGGTTGCATGCTTGATTTTAAGAAAAAATTACGTATATGCATGATTTTGATAAGTGGTGATAATGACGATGTTTTTGAAGGATGAGAGTTGGTTGTGACTGAAGATATATGTATACGATGATGATGAGGCCTAGGCTCAGTTGATGGGTAACACTGTCGCTGATGTCCGACAGCCGCCGAGTACCACAGTTATACGTAGATGGTTCCATCGAATAAACCTGATATGATAGAGCTGGTACAAAATTCACAACTAATGAACTGAATTCGATTAAGAAAATGTATACGTATATGATAATATGATGAGACATGTTTTGACTTGTTATGCAATTATATGACTTATTTACGTTATGCCTGTGAGATCATGAAATATATGTTGATTACAGTATTTTTCATTGTTGCATGTTATTTATATGTATTTGTTATAACGTTACAGGTGTGTTGAATATTTAGACTCACTAGGTGTGAATGATGCATGTGAGCATTTTGATCAGGATACTGGAGGTGATGATGACTGAACGGGCGGAGCTGGTGGCACACGTTAACCCGAGGACCTTGTATTCTTCCGCAAGAGTATGATTTTATGGGAACACGTTTAAAAAGCTTTTTTAATGGTTGATGATCTTGTTTTGTGGTTGGTTGATAGCAAAATTAAAGAGAAGGGAGAAAATTAAGCAGAATAAAAATGATAGGCTTCACTAACACACCACTAAGTTTTGACAGATTTTAATATGTTTGACTTCTTATATTTTTAAACGTTTTTTATTTAGGTTGGTTGCTCTTTTCATAATTTTAACTGTATTTATTTTACTCAACAGTTGGTTGATTTTACAAAATACATGTTTCGAATTTTATGTATTTATGCAAGCATGGTTTCGACCATTTCACTTAAAAAATTTCAGTAGAATTTTAAAATGAGCAGATGTTACAGTTGTTATCAGAGCAAGGGTTCTGTATAGGGTTATGTCACCGCCAGCTTCTGCAGCTCAGTCTTCAACCCTCAAGTCTGTAAGTTTAAATGTTTTAAAGCTATCACCTGCATAATTTATGATTTACTATGATTTACAGTACATGTTTAGTTGTTTACACGATTTAAAGATTATATTTTTTAAAAACTAAATTGAATTTCATGTTGGTTACGTTTGGAATTGGACATGTCTAAGAATCTGAATATTGGGCTTTAGGAGAGGTTGAAAATGATTTGACTATATTGATTTTCAGGTATTAGTAATAATGTTCTATTTTTGGGTCATAAGTTAATCATGAAGAGTATGGATCCCTTTGGGGACATGTAGATTTTCTAAGAAAATACTGAAGGTTCGTGGTTATTAGTTGAGTTAATTTTTGAGAATTTCATATAAGGAATAATGATTCGAAGGCTACAACGATCTTTAGAAGTATAAAAATTTATAATTTGGAATGTTAAGTTTTGATGGAAATGTAAGATTGGTTATGATGATTTATTTTAGGTTTAATAAGCTTAAGATGATTGCATTTTATGTTTAGGAAAAACTTATAAAATGGAATTAGGAACGCCAAGAACTTATGGGTAAATGAGGAATTTTTGAAATTTAAGGACAGAGTGGATAAGCTTTGAGGAAATTAGAAATTAATTTTTCGATTGATAAGAAATTCGGGGGCTAGTTTAGCAATAAGAAAGAGTGGAATGGTTAAAACGATAAAATTTTTCGATGATTTAGGCTTGAAGAAATATTTAGATCCTTGAAATATCTGAGTTATAATGTTATAAGGAATGATAATCTAGTGCGGTAGGATGAATCAATATCGGGCTTGAAAATTTAAGTGTTAGTAGAATAATGTTGTGGCAAATTAAGAATTTAGAGTGAGTGATAACAATTTAAGGTAAAGTTGATCAATTAGTTAAGATGTAAGATTAGACATTAAGTTAACTTATTTTTGATAACTTAAGGTTTGATGTAGCATAAGTTTTAATCATGATCTCAAGAGTTAAAATTATTACATTTGCTAGGTTTAAACTTTTCTAGAAAGTTGAATATGATTGTTGGTTAGATTACTTGAAAGACGCGAGTATGAAGTGAAGTAGACATCTTGTCTTGAGGAATTTTTAAGTCATTAAGAAACTTTGGAATAAGTGAATATGTGTGTTGGAATTATGTTATCTAAGACTACTTGGGTTGTGTAAGTTTGAATTTCAAGTTTATGAAATAGGTGTTTATATGAAAATTTTGGGTGAAATTAAAACAAAAAAGAATTAGTTGCGTTCAATATAGGTTACCAATGGACGAGTATTAAGCTTTTTTTTGAGTAAGAAATCTCTTAATCTTGATATGGGGAGTTATAGAACTCTATAGGTTATAAGTGAAGTGGATTTATTAGAGTTAGTCTAAAGCTACCATGGGATAACTTATTAAGTGTTACACACTAGTACTAATTAAACATTAAGATATGTAAGAATGCGACATTCGTTTCAATGAGAAAATTCCAAAGGTTTTAGACCTCAACTATATTGTAATTGAGAAGAAATAGTTTAAGCATGTAGTTGATGCTAGAATGGTTTTATTATTTAAGTAGAAGATCGATATTGTACATAGGTTTTATGGATTAACGTTCTTGAAATTTAAGATTTGCAACAATTTATGTCTGAGATGTACTTGTAAATAGTTACGTTACGTAATTTCGGTGCCGTAAGATAAAGATTTGATTCAAGGATTATGAACTAATATTATTATGGAGTTGAGAAGGTTTAATTTTTAAGTGTACTACCGAGGATAGAAGTCGACTGGTAAATTTTGGTGCTAAGGTTTATTAAGTTGAACTTCATAAATACTAAGGTAATAGGTCCATGAACATTTTGGTATAGTATAAGAAAAGTAAGGTATGATAAGTTTGTACATTCATATCTACTATGAAGAATTGTGAGATAAGTCAAAATTCGAGGTTATAGTAGAATACAACTAATTATCGTAAGTCGCGATTCGCGAACGAAGATTTGGGTAGGAAATTTAATTGGGATTGAGGGAGACATAAGGACAGCCTAAAAATTATTAATCGGAGTAGCTTAGCAGAAGCGTGTATTATAGGGAAACTAGAATTAAGAGTTTAAACGTTTTGTTTATTGAGGATAAGCGAATTTTGGGGACGAAATTCAAATTAAGGAGGATAGATTTTAATGTCCCGAAATTTTGAAGGTCCACGTGAACCGCATGCATGCAAATTATCGAACTTCTTGTATATTACTAAATGGTTTTAATGCATTAAATGCATTTTTATTGCGTAAATATATGTTTTAATTCGTGAGTTATTAAAGTTTCATACATAAGAGCTTTTAATAGTTTTCGCGCTCGAAAGAGGAATGTAGACCGGGGATAATTAAGGAAAAATATTTTTATTAAATAATTATTTTTAATTATTTAATATGTGGGTTTTTTAAGTATGATTTTTGTAAATGGGTTTGGTTGGATATTTTTACCCGCCGGATTATATTTTTAATCGGTGTGCAAATTTTAACGATTTAGGGGACTTTTTTAGGATTCGCGCAATATTTTCAAAAAAGTAATTAAACGAAATATTTTTCGATAGTGTTATTGGGCTTGTTGGGTTTGTTTTATTGCTCAATGGGCTCAAAACTCTTTTTATCCCTTAATTTTTATGTTAGCGCACATTAGTGTTTAATTAAACTATTTAATTACCCTTGTTAGCAAACCTAAACCTATTCCCCTCATAGCAGCCGCCCACTCCACCTATCAGCAACCTCTCCCACGTAAATTGCAGCAGCAACCTTTGGCCCTTCAGTTTTCAAAGAAAACTTCGTCCCCGCTTCTCTAGTTCTCACCCTGCGCACAATTCTTCAATATTTTGATCATATAAACGCTAAGGCACGCCATGTATATCCTTTCTCATCATTTACATCATGTTTATATGTTGATGTTTATGTTTTTGCATGAAATTCATTGGTCCCTCTTGTAGCATCGTTTTTGCAAAGGTTTTGACATGTATATGCGTATATCTTGTGTGCAACTCACGTCTTAATGTATTTCTGCAAGGGGATGCCGATTTTTATGATTTTTAAGGGGCATTTATGCTGTGAATTTAGGTGACATGATGTTGCAGTCTAATGGATGCACGGTTTAGGTGAAGGCCGAAGGGATGCACATAGACGGCCAGAGTTTTTAATGGTTTTGGTGAAGGGTATGGTAGGATCAGTGGAGGGAGGGCTGAACCAGGTCAATGTGCAATCTAGGAGGGTCAACCAAGGTCTAGGGGAGGTCAATACTCAGCTGGTCTCGGGGAGAAGAAAGGTCCCTAGGCTAGAAGCCAATCTTGCTTCGAAGGAGAGTTGGGCGTGAATTTGCTTGAGGTTTCGAGTGGTGCGCTTTCTTGGGGCTGAGGGCTCGGCTTAGGTTGGTCCAATAGGGTCCTAAGAGGGCTAGGGAGGGCTGGTCCTCGAGGGTTAGGTCTAGGGTTGGCAAAACGACGGGTTGGTGCGACTAGGGTTTGAGGGGTACAAGTGCCGATTTTTCCTGAAGATTTTAGGGGCTGTTCGGAGGGTTTAGTGGACTGGTATAGATGTTTTAAGGGCTGTTAAGACGTGTATAAGGTGTGGCAAAAATTTGGGAGAAATTTGGTTAAGTTTCGGGTTGATTCGGGTTAAAATCAGGACCCGAGTCCAAGTTTTAAAACGAATCGTTTAAGTTTTGAAACAGGCTTGAGTTTATGTCTAAGAAATACTTATAAATATTTTTTGGGATGTTTTAAGGAGTTTCGTAAGCTTCGGGTCGAAATTTAGAGGGCCAGGGATAAAATGGTCATTTTGGGCTTCCAGGGGCAAAATGGTCATTTTTGAGTCGAGATTTTAGTCTTGACAGCGCTCTGAGCACAAATTTATCATGTTTTAAAATTTTTATGCACCACGTATATGAATTTTTATGAAATTATGAAAAAATAGTTACATGCTTGATTTTATGAAAAATTACGTATATATATATGCATGATTTTGATAAGTGATGATGATGACGATGTTTTTGAAGGATGGGAGTTTGTTGTGACAAAAGATATATGTATACGATGATGATGCCTAGGCTCAGTGGATGGGTAACACTGTCGCTGATGTCCAACAACTGCCGAGTACCACGATTATATGTACATGGTTCAATTGAATAAAGCTGATACGATAGAGCTGATATAATTAGAGTTGATACGAAAGTCACAACTAATGAACTGAATTCGATTAAAGAAAATGTATACTATACGATGATATGATGAGACATGTTTTGACACATTATGCTATTATATGACTTGTTTACGTTATGCCTTTAAGATCATGAAATATATGTTGAATACAGTATTTTCCATTATTGCATGTTATGTATATGCATTTGTTATAACGTTACAGGTGTGTTGAGTCTTTAGACTCACTAGGTGTGAATGATGCAGGTGAGCGTTTTGATCAGTAGACCGGAGGTGATGATGACTGTGCGGGCGGAGCTGGTGGCGCACGTTAACTTGAGGACCTTGTATTCTTCTGCAAGAATACGATTTTATGGGAATACATTTAAAAATATTTTTAAATGGTTGATGATTTTATTTTGTCGAGGGTTTTGACAGATTTTGATATGCTTAACGTCTTATATTTGTAAACGGCAATTGTTTAGCTTGTTGCTCTTTTCATAATTTTAACTGTAGTTATTTTATTCAGCAGTGGGTTGATTTTACAAAATGCATGTTTCTAATTTTATGTATTTATGCAGGCATGATTTCGGCCATTGTACTTAAAAAACAATGTTCGGTAAAATTTTAAAATGAGCAGACGTTACAGTTTTTCTCTCTTAATCATCATTCTCAATTAATAAATCATCATCTTCATCCTCTAACTTATCTTCAGTTTTCAACCTACCAAACTTTGATCTACTCCCTACACAATTTTCAATGGTTGGTTATAAACGATGGGTTCATTTTAAAACTTAGCTAAATCCTCTCCTTTTTTCAGCATCAATTTCCCTCAACAACCTTCTTCTTTGGGCCATATTGATTATCATAGCGAAATTTTTGTGGTGGATCACTCTCTAGGTATCGCTAAACTCGTTTCTATTATGAAGGACGAACCCGATCCTTTCTCTCTGATCTCCACAAACTTTATTACCAAAATATTTCCCATTTGTTGATATTTACCACAATCCACTTACTTCTTCCTAGCTTCCAATTTTGATGACTCAACTCGTGGAAAGTTCCAATTTCCCAAGTAACTCTGGGGTCTTTGGTAAGATGACTCCCTAGGAACCACTTGTTCATCTTGAAGAAATGTAGTCTCCTTTGCCTGAAGACCTCATTTAACTACATTTCTGGGGACTCTTTGTTAAACTTATCTCGTCCTATTATCAATATATATCCCAACAGCTTCAAACATTTGAACTTTTGGGATCCAGCACTTTCTAATCTTTCATTCGTTTACTGCATGGTTTCTGACCATTTTTTCCTCTAGAAATCCCTTAAATAAGTCACGTTAACATTTATTGAAGCTACAGTATCCACCACCATGGAATCTTGTTTCTCAAAAAACTTCAAAACTCCCTTGTTAATCATCTCCTGCAAAATGTTCTTAAAAGCCAAACACGATTTAGTTCAATGATTATATGAATTGTGGTACTTACAATACCTAGTCCCTTCAGCTCTTCCTTAGACAGTATTTGATGCTCTGGTGGAAAAATGATGAATTTTTCTTTAACTAGAATATTGGAAATCTCATTTTTCTTTGAGATATCTTGCATATCTTTGCAGAGTTGAAAATTACTCTTATTTTCTAGTTCTGCCAATTTTTTTAGTAAAAGAATTGTACACGAACCGTTTGAATGAATCTCAGCTAATGCAACTTCCTCCACTTATTAATAATAAAACCCTATATTTGTTTTCTTTTTATAAGACTATTCCTTCAACAAGTCCTAGCAGCTAATTCAAAAGAATCTCTGAACTCCATTTCTTGAAATTTCTTCCTTAATTTAAAATCTAGCTCTTTAATTTTGTGTCATTTCATGAGTTCTATCTCAGGTAAGAAAACTTTGCTCATATCTTTCATCTTCTTGAATTTGTCAAAAAATAGTTCCACATATTTCCATTTATTTTGAGTAATTCTTGACAAGTAAGTGATACACGCTTCTAGTTCCACATATTTCCCTTTATTTTGAGTATTTCCCTTGCTTGCCCTCTTTGATATAATTTCTCCTTGACTTGCATGGAAAGGTTGGGTTGTTTGGCTCACCATTGCCTTCACATAGGCTAGGATCCACTATCAGCTTCGATGCTTCCTCCACCTGTTTTGAGTTATCCTAGGTTGGAGGCTCTTGAGATTCATGTGTCTCACGGAATGGAAGTTGGTCATAGAATTGCCTTCCAGTTGTTCCATCATATCTTGCATAGAGAATTCACGTGCATTTTCTTCAAAACAATTTTCTTCACGTTCTGAAAGAACTTCAACTCCCTTTTCTTTCTCAGGCGAATCTTTTCTTTTTGGCGGCATATCTGGTGTCCACTAGACGTGGAAAAAAGAAATTTTGCACAATTTTTTGAGTTGCGGGAGTGCAAGATGCTTCAAGCACCTATTTGGATGAAAAATACTAAAAATATAACTTCTATGAAATCAAATGTTAATGGATACTATATCTGATCATTTGTTATAATCTCAATCAAATACAATGTCAAAAACTATAATGAATGACAATAAAAATTGAAAAAATAAAATCTCAATTTGATTACATATATACAAATCAGTAGGGGTTTACAAAACATGAAAAATATCCAAATAAAATTTCTAGAACAAAATAAACACACTAAAAGTTATATAACGCTGGGATATTGAGACTAAAGCTATGAAATATTTGTTTAGAATTTGTGTTGTTTTTTTAGACCATTTTCTAATTATGTAGATGAATCCATTTTCTTTAAAATTTTAGTAGGTTCCCCCATTTTTCCTAAGTTGTGTTGTTTTTTAGACCATTTTCTAATTCTGTAGATGAATCCCTTTTCCAAATTTTGGTTGGTTCATCCACGATCTTCCATTAATCTCCATGATCTTTCATATCTGCACACCATTTGTTTTATTTAATCCAATTTTGAATGATGGGCTTATCTGATCTTCTTTCTTCTCTATTTTATTTAGGCTTGGGCTCAATCAATTTTGGGTCTAATTAAATTTAGCTTAAACATTAAGATTAAAAGACAACTTATGCTACACAAACAAATATATGTTAGAACTTCGTTGTAGCATGAAGCTTTTGATTGATACAGAGAAGGAAAGAGTGTTATTTGCATAAGCTAGCAAAAACTTAATAGATTTAATTTTCCACAAGCTCTCTTTGCCAATGGCTACAACAACAAGTTGCTAAACAAAAATTGATTGAAGGGATCTTTGTAAAACTTGTACGAAAGCATTGAAATCTAAATGAGTCATACATGAAACAACATCAAAAGAAGGATATTCTTTTAAAACCTTTACCTCTTGCACCATATGCAATTTCCTTACTACTCCTGAAGAACACAACTCCTCGAAAACAAGTGTATAGTTGATCTGATTCTTCATGTGGGTGTTTCCGATGACACATGCGTACTTTATACAGAACATATATAAAACCAATGAACTTGGAGCTGACATGTGTGACTCCCCCTGCTTCGTCAGTAGATCATAAATCCACCGAAGGCTGGTTCGTGAAAGGAGTGGCGATGTATATAGTGATGAATGATTTGTACATCACGCCATGACACGAATTTCAACCATATCATGTTAGAGTAGATATCCTGTAAGCCAACAGTTGGCTGAATTTATTGACTCAGTTGTATTATACAATCTTTATTTTAATATAACTTATATTTCATAGTTTTGTTTTACTTTATTTGTGTACCCCATGCAATCAACATAGATAAAGCCCTTGATTATAATTTAATACAAATGAATCATAATTTGATTTTGAAACTCATTTTAAACACGTCATATTCTAAATTTGTACCTAGTCGATTCAGCTGTCTAAACACAAGGATAAATGTCGCTTCAACTTGAGACTAGCATTTGTGATATTGTGTACCATATTTCTTGGTATGGCATAAAGATGTCCAATTATACAGATGTGTAATCATATAATGATTGTACCGAACAACCTTCCATCGGACTTTCCAATTGGTTATCATTCATCGAGAGGAAAAGACGATGGTTATGATATGTACATCATTAGTCCTTACGATCCGAGATAAGATTGATGCTCTACATACTAGGATTGTGCTTTGACTCATTTACCGACTCTATAAGGGTCACGATGTAGCGAGGTTGGGTGCAATTACGACATGTGTAGGAGGCAGTGCATTGTAGTCGAGAGAATTCACCCCTCATCTATGGGTGTGAATATCCTATGTGATCTAACAAAATAGTATTGCATGAAATCTATCACCAGATTGTAAGATGTACATTAAGGACAAAGGTTCTCTAATTGTGCATGCGATGACACTATGAATATTTCATGAATGTATCACATAGCTATCAAATCTAATATGTAACACTCAATGAATCAATGGTTGTAAATTCAATCAGGATTTATGAGATGAAGGGACTACTGTACGTTAATCATAAACGAATGGTTATTGTAGGCACTATCAGTGATACCTACCGAATCATGGAGAGGTACTACTAGACGCTCTTACCATTATTCGATGGGCTTAATCAGAAAATTAATTTTAATGTTCTCTTGATCAAATGTTGGTACACAGAATGAGGAAAATAAAGGTAAGCCCGAATAAAGGACAATGTTCTGAATCACAAAAAGTTATAAACTCTTGGCTAGCTGTATCCCTGAACCATTGAGGATCATACAAGTACTGGATCATTTGTTTCCGTTGAAATAATAAATTCAAAGGGTTGAATTTATGTCAAATTATGAGATAGTAAATTCAAAGAGTTGAATTAATGATAAATAAATTTGGAGATAATAAATTCAATAAGTTGAATTTATGAAAAATTGAAAGTTTAAAATATTAAACTCAAAGGTTGAGTTTATAAAAGATTAAATTAAATATAATGGTAGTATGTGTAATGGGCTTGTAGGAGTACAATTCCAACATGCTAATTAATTAAAGTTCTTATTGGACTTTGAAATATAAATTAATTAAGCTAGTTGGACTAATCAAATTAATTAACTAAGTCCATTGGTGTTTAATTAAGGAACCCTAAACCTATAATTAAGAAAACTAGGTTAAGTGATCATGATTGAAAAGGGAGACACAAAACTCTGCCTCCATTGCATGAGATTTTCGAAATTCTCTCCTCCAAATTACTCCAAAATTTCGGCCACCTTTAATAAGTTTAGGGTTTGAGCCGTCTTTTGGTTCTTGATCTCAATTATAAAATTCTTTTTAATTTTCTAGTACAATTTAGAGGATGAACAAATATTTCAATCATGGATTTGATCGAAGATTGAAAAAAAGAGATTTCAAGAAGATCGTTCGTAGGAAATACTTCAAGAGCTATTTTCGCTAATCTCGGAATAGTTGGTGTCAATTGATTTATTCATTAAAAGTATATTCATAAACGCCCTATATATGAATGTTTGTTATTGTTTAAACTTTATGAGTGTCCTAAGACATTATTTGAATGTAAAATTAAAATTTATAAGTGTTTTGGATAGGAGAAAACCGATTCCCAACATTTCAGTCATCTCGTTATTGAACAAATTCAGTGTGAAGAACGTTGGAATGTTAAAGGAAAAGGTGGTACAACTGGGGAAGGATGAGGTACTTTGTACATAATTTTCAGATCCATGAATTGAAAATGAATTTGTTATGTTTTCATAGATCCATGAATTGAAAATGAATGTGTTATGTTTTCTTGTATCTTTTGTGAGATGCAACTAATTGGAAAATGAGTGCACATTCATGTTGGTATTAAGTTGAAGATTTTGTTGTTTTATATGGAAAATTTGTAGTGAAATTTTTAGATAGCGTTTGTCTTGTAAGATTTAAGTTGTCCTACAAATATGGATGTGGTTTTAATTAATAAAAGAGTAAGTCGTTGGATTATTTAAGATTGGAAGCGTTGTGGTAATATTTATTTCAAATAATATGTTCACATGTATGCATATACAATTAAGGCAAAAACTTGTGTGAGACGGTCTCACGGGTCATCTTTATGAGACGGATCTCTTATTTGGGTCACCCATTAAAAAATATTATTTTTTATGCTAAAAGTATTACTTTTTATTGTGAATATGGGTAGGGTTGACCCGTCTCACAGATTATGATCCGTGAGACGGTCTCACATGATATCCACTCTACAATTAATGGATTTCAATAAAGTAACGGGTGTTAATTAGTATGGGTTCGGTCGAGTTTCCGAAAAATATTGCTAAAAATTATCGATCCAAACCCGAATCAATCTGAAAAATGATCAACTCAACCCGATCAACCCGAAGTAATCCGATTTGGATTTTTTTTTTTTATTTTTACCAAATAATTAAATAAAATTTCAAAACATATAATAATAATAATAATGATAATAATAATATTTTTGAATTTAAAACGTAATAACAAAATCTCACCTACATGATTTAAATCTGAAAGTTTAATTGTAGAAATTTTAAAATGAACTTACCACAAAAACAAAATAATTTAAAAATTATTAATATTTTATAAAACAAATATTATATGATGAAAATTTATGGTATCAATATGCAATGAAAAATTTTCAAACATGCAATGAAAATAAATTTAACCAATGTTTTTTTTTTTGAGAAATATGAAATCAAGTCATTGTTTACAATGTTTAAATGCCAAATTGGAATATCACCAGATAACCATTCAAAAATCATGGAAAAAGAAAGAGCTTTCCGAGCTAAAATATGTCAAATCGAAAGAAAAACTGGGTGAAGAAGCGATCAATTTCCAACGATTTAGCTCCAGCTGGTCCGATATCCTATCCATGATGAGTTACGGCTTGGATAGCTTGCATAGAATCTGAAAAATCACAAACAAAATTAAATCCTTGGCACAAAGAAATTCATGCCAAATCGAACAGCTTCCAGTTCCGCTCCTTTGACCGATCCAGGGCTCCTTCTATTTGCAGGCTTTGCACCCTTAATCATATCTTGAGAATCCCATATCACTGCCCCAACACTAAACTTATTCTGTAAACTGTCATATCTTGTTGGATCTCGGTTTTCTCGTGCACATAACGCAGTGGAAGTTTAAAAAATTTTAAATCTTGACTTTCAAGATCTTTTTGAACACTCATATGGTTTTTACAATTAAACATTCATAGGAAGTAAATCGTTATGTCTTTGGTGAATAGATCATTAGGCTCCAACTATTTCGGGATAGCGGAGATAGCTCTTGATGAATTCCCTACGAACTTTCTTCGGATCTCCTTTGTGTATTCTTCTAATCAGGTCCACGACTGGATGATTTGTTCCTCTTCCAAATTGCACTAGAAAATTTGGAAGTTTCACGTTGGAGAGAAAAATAAGAGAGACGGCTCAACCCTCTTTCCAAAGGAGAGGGCCGAAAATTTGAGGAGAAGGGAGGCCAAATTTTCGAAAATTGTGAGGTTGGAGACTAGGGTTATGGCTTGATTACTACTATTTATAATTAAGCCATGACCTTGATACATATAATTAACATTAATGTACTTGATTAATTAATTGGGCTAGTCCAACTAGTTTAATTAATTAATAAAAGTCCATTAAGAACTTTAATTATTTAGTATGTTGGACTTGTACTCTTACAATCCCATTATACATACTTCACACTAATTTTAATTTAATATTTAATAAACTCAACATTTGAGTTTAATAAATTAAATTCATTATAAATTCAACATTTGAATTTATTATTTAAATTATAAATTCAACTCCTTGAATTTTATCACCTCCAAAATTTAATAAATTAAATTCTCAAATGTTATAAATTCAACTCCTTGAATTTATTCTCCCAAAATTTAATTATCATAAATCCAACTCTTTTAATTTATTATATCATAATATAAATTCAACTTCTTGAATTTATTCTCTCAACGGAAAAAACGATCCAGTGCTTGTGTGACCCTCAATGGTTTAGGGATATAGCTAGGTGGGTTCACAACTCTTTGTGATTCAGGACATAATCCTTTATTTATGCTTACCCTTATTAGTCTCATTCTATATATCAACAATTGATCATGAGAATGTCATAAATCATATTTCTGATTAAACCCATCGGATCATGTTAAGTGTAACGCCACGAAAATTTTAAGGTCCACGTAAACCACATGCATGCTGACCGATGATTTCGGTTGGTAATAAATCTAGCAAGCGGACTAGGTCAAGCAATAGTATTTGGAGATGAGTCCAGTTATCGTGCCCACAGATATCGATGTTTAATTACTAGAATATGAATTATTTTTCCTAATTTAGGCTAATAAAATTCAAATGATGGGAGATAGATTAATCAAAACTAAATTAAACAATTTAAATAAATTAACTAAAGCAAAAAAAAAAACAAATTATTAAGCTAGACGAAACTTCAAATTATTTAAAAACGACTAAGGCGCAAAACGGTACTGAGACAACTTATAATCTACGTGTCAAATTCATATTCAATAAATATAATGACCCGAAAATTTGTGTTTGAAAATTTGCGGAAAATTTTTAAATTTTCTTTTTCTTTTTTTTTTAAATAATTAAAATATCTCATTCATAAAATAAACTGATAATAAAGTTTAATGTTATAAAATAGCAGCGGAAGAAATTATTTGTTTGCAAAATAACAATTTAAGAATAATCCAACAACTGATAAAATGTTTGAGCATAAAAAAATGGTAAATGCTAAAATGTGGTCCTTGGTTTCCATTACTGCCGACCCAAGCTAGCTCACTGGTCCCCGCCCTCGGCCCCGACATCATCAGTACCTACAACAATCAAGTCTAGTGAGTCTAAAGACTCAGCATGCATATATCGTAAATAACGAGTAAATAATATAATAAAACTGCATGGGATAAAAATATCATGTCATGAGGCATAATGTGAAAATAACTTATCATGAGCAATTATAATACGTGCATAACTGAACTGAAAATCAAAGTGAAATGTTTGCTCCTTGGAGCCCTGTAATAAAATAACTTGTCATAAATTTTCTGTTGAGATTATGGTCTACGCAAGTGGCCCCTGCACTGAACTGAACTGACCGGTAACTGGCGACCGGACCGGTAACTGGCGACCGGGTGAAGTAATGAACGTCTGATCAGACTAATGCCACAGTATACTGGGTGGTACATAACTGAACTGACCGGTAACTGGCGATCGGATACTACAATGCTCCCATTATAGTGAAATGACCACAAGCAATATCGCATAAATCTCAAAAATGAATATTTTATATTTTTATGCACGTAATATAATTAAATGGCATAATTAAATATCCTGTATATTTTACCACATGGATTGGATTGTTCTCAGGCTCGCTGCGACCTCAATTTAACATGAAAAATATGCAAATGATTTTCTTGACCAAACTTTGTAATTGAATCCAAAAACGAGACAATTACGCCCAACGACTTCGTATTTAATCATGACTCCGTGCCAACCCGAACCAACACCGAACCATCATTTAGCCATGATTAAAATACACCTAAAATGATGAAATAATGCTCCAAAAATTATGCAAGTCGAAATTTTGGTGAATGGAGGCCAAAACATGAAACGCTCTTTCGAGAGTCAATTTGGCACATCGCATCGTAATTTCTTGTACGACCTCAAAAATGATCCGAATCACGAACGGCAAAAAACATGACATTCCCAACTCGATGCGGCACTGTCCAGTATAAGGCCATAGGCTAAAAGCCAATCAAGAACTCGAACGAGCCACTGAACCGAAGCATCAAGTTGATGTCCACAAAAATACAGCAGTTGTGCTTTGGTTTCCTTGCGTCGTTTGCAAGGCTAATAGCCACTGGGGCTTGAATCACCGACCAGAACCTCTTACCAACATCCTAGGGTATGGTTTGAACCATGGCTAAGGGCTAAAGAGCCAACCAAGATCCACACCAACAGCCACAACCGAGAGGACACATGCAGAATTTAAAAGGGTCGAAGGGGCTGTTCTTGTTGTTTGATTTAAAAACCGATTCCACCATGGACCAAGCCTCAAAATGGCGACTTGGTCACGTCTTAGACATCACAAGGAGAGGTTCTAATCATGGCTATATCCATTAGGGCAGTCAAGATCAGATCCATTTCCCTTTTTTTGACAGCAATACAAAAATTCGAAACTCAAATGGCAAGAATGAAGAGCTGCTGTCATTTTCGGTTTCTAGCATGCATGGGGCTTGTTTGAATGGACCAACTTGGTCTTTACACACCCTAGTACGTGTCTAGATGCAGCCTAGTGAGCCTGGACACGAGCCATCCACCTGAAACACCAAAAACAAGTGAACCCGTGAAGCGTGAAAGGAGAACAAAAATTCTGCACTTCATTTTTTTCAAAATATGGTCATGTATTTGGGTTTTGGCTTAATGAAATCATGAGTATGATGTTTCAAAATATTAATATGGCTTGATTGAAGAGTAAAGAAGAACATATACATGCCTGGTTTCGTTTTGAAAAGAAAACGAACGAAACGCAACGACGCGGCGCGGAGGAGATGGAGCGTTTTCTTTTCTTGCTTGCTACTCAATTATTTTTCTCTAAGTGCTCTCAGTTTTCCTCACTATAACTCACGAAAATTCTCTGAATATTAAACGATTCCTCGAATTAATAAACCTAATTAAATCTAACAGTCCAATTATTACTAACTGAATTTAATTAAATTCAACCGCATTAGATCGCTGTGAAATTCCAGTTTTTTAACATAAAGTCGCACATTGAAATCGGATACTATTTCGAGTCAATTTAACTATGTGTTGATTGATGTGTGAAGCAAATATTAATCTATCGCCTTCCGGTTTTAGATTAACCAACAAATATTCTATTTAATTGGTCAGATTAAAAGAACACGTGATAAATGACATCAATCAATGAATAAAATAAATAATCTAATTGAATTAAACTCAAAAAATCAAAAAATAATATATCTCGGCTCTATCCTGGCCTTAGTTTATAAAAATCTACTCCATAAACTTAAAACAAAAGTCAAAATTTGTTTTTAAATTCAATGGAGAAAACATAGTTAAGAAAAAAGGAAAGAATTCTCAGTGATATGTAGAATGTGTGAGGAATTCCTCCAGCTTTTATCTTCTGTTTTCCTCCCTTCTTTTTCTTCTTCCGCGCTGGTACTACTTCACAGTAGTTTCTGTTCCTTTCTTCCGCGGTCTTCTGAGCTTCTTTCTTTCTTTGTCGGCGTTGTTTTTCTTCTGTACGCGTCTACCTCATTTTATTCTTTTTAATGGGCCTCCTCTTTGTATTCTTTTTAAGCCCATCTCCACTTAAACCTTGTAGATAATAAAATTGTAGATTTTATTTTCAAATATTAGACTTCATCTTTATCAAGAACTTCAATAATATCAAGATAATAAAATAAAAATATTTTATTTCCTTTCTTTTAGTATTTTTTCTTTTGAAGTCTTGTAAATATATTTTATTTTCAAATTTAATCATTTTTCATCTTCTATTTAAATATACAATTATTAATTCAATTAAGCACATAATTAGAGATAAAAAGTCTAGATAAGCACAAATAAAATCCCTAAAAATCTCTGCAAGAATTGGGCTTATCAATCCCCCCACACTTAGTCTTTGTTCGTCCTCGAACAAATCAAAAGAATAAAAATATTATGAAGGAATATTCAATGATTCACCACAACAAATGACACAATCAACACTTTTCAACCTACCAAATTCCGTCACACTCAATCAAAATATCACACTTCGAAAATTGTAAAATTCACTTTCGTTCCAACTTTAAAACTCAAACATTCACTAGAAAAGATCAAGATAATGAGACGTGTGTAGTGTGGAAGTCAAAACTCATATTCTTCAAAGGTGTTTAGTTCAAGGAGTGCTCATATTTTCTGATTTTTTTTTCTTTTTATATAAAGAAACTCTCCATAAGCTTATCTTTCATATCTTTCTCCACTAAATATTGGAGGAATATGACCCGGTCAATAGGTCTTTTCAAGCTTATAATGTTAGGCCACGGCTCACGGCTACAATAAAGGTAGGGAGATTCAAAATGTGAGAAAATAAACAATTTAATCATAGAGCACTCCTTCATCTATTATCTTCCTTCCCTTATGGAATTTCATCATTCATCCACCTAACTTTTTCATCTTCCTTGTTCTTTCATTCATATTCCCCCATATTTTTTCTCTTCCTCTTCCTCCAGTTTTTTTTTTTCGATCTTCAACAACATTCCCTTTTAGGTTTTTCAATCATCACATCATACAACATTCAATCCTATTTCTTTTATAATTATATATATATATATATATATATATATATATATATATATATATATATATATATATATATATATCTTTTCATCAACTCCTTTCTCATTTCATGATATTTTTTTTTCAAACTCCTCCAATTTTTCTTATCAATCAGCACATGAGAGTTATTGAAAATTTTAAAGCGCTAAAGAGTTTATTTCTCTCAAAATTAAGGTAGAAGAATAGTGTATGAGCTGAAATTGGGTAGTTGATGTGGGATTTTGAAGGAATTCGAATGGGGGCTAATTGTATGTCTTTGACACACTCCATTCGATTTATTAGGCTCAAAAGGTTATACTAGGGATATGAATGATGCATTGGGTAGGCTCGGAAGGCTCAAACGGTCCAGAGATCGCCTAAGTCATCCATAAGTCATTTTCCTCCGTATTTTCGCCTCGAAAGATAATCAGACAAGTTCTAGATTGTTTCTTTTTTTTTTGTTTCGATTTTTTTTATCATAATTTTTTTTATGAGCTCACCTTTTTACCAATTCACGATTAATTCATATAAGTATGACCTAAAGTGCATAGATGATGTCTCAAAACATGATACAAAACTATTTTGTGCTCAAATCCTTCGGCTACAACTACAGCTCATCTCAATCAATTCTAGGTATGATGTAATTTCTTGAGTGTTCAAGAATCTAGAAAGTCAATTAGTGTATCATGTAATCACTAGTGTGGTTTCTCAAAGAATAACCCAAAAAAAAAATTCATGCTTGAGGATTAAACATTGAAGCACATGCTAAGTGTGGTGAAATGAAACAAAAACAAATCCAAATCCTCCCTTACTTTAGATTTACACTGCCCTCAGTGTCATCCCATTAAAAAAGAATATAGAATTTGGATGCAGAATAGTAAGAGAACACTTCCATGGCAGTGTGTTTTAAGTTCCATGGAGTGGTACATGGGGATGGTAGAATTTCTCACTGCTGGAAATCTTGTATTTCAACAGTTTAGTCTTTCCAGAGTCTAAGTCATCTTATTGCATTCCAATATTCCCTACACACACCAAAATCACAGAGGATTATCCTAATAGACTGAAAAAGTAAAAAAAAAACGAAATGAAATAAAATAAATCACTGGGTTGCCTCCCAGCAAGCGCTAAATTTCTTTTCTATAGCTAGACAACTCCCTTTATAGATTAGATTGGATCGTGCAAAGGAGTACTTGGCTCCTCTTGCTCCACAATTCCTTCATGAAAAATTTTCAGTCGATGTCCATTCACCTTAAAGAGATTTCCAGAATCTCCACGGATTTCTACAACACCAAAGGGAAAAACTTCAGTAACAGTAAAAGGCCCGGACCATTTGGAGCGAAGTTTACCTGGAATGAGTTTCAAACGAGAGATATAAAGAAGAACTTTTTGTCCATACTCAAATTCCATGTGCACAATCCTTGCATCATGCCACTTCTTTGTCTTTTCCTTGTAAATTTTCGCATTCTCATATGCATCAAGACGAAATTCCTCAAGCTCATTGAGTTGTAGAAGACGCTGATAACTGTAGCTTGCACATCAAAGTTCAAAAATTTGGTAGCCCATAATGCCCTATGCTCTAGTTCAACAGGAAGGTGACAAGCTTTTCCATAGACCAAACGAAAAGGGGAAGTTCCTATAGGGATTTTAAATGCTGTTCTATATGCCCATAATGCATCATCCAATTTACTAGCCCATTCTTTCCTCGAAGATCCAACGGTCTTCTCAAGAATTTTCTTAATCTCCCTATTTGACACTTCTACTTGACCACTAGTTTGAGGATGATAAGGTGTTGCCACCTTGTGCGTGACCCCATACTTAGTTAGCAGAGACTCAAAATAACGATTAAAAAAGTGTTTTCCCACATCGCTAATAATAGCTCTAGGTGTGCCAAATCTTACAAAAATATTTTTCTTTAAAAATTGGATCACAACCTTAGAGTCATTGGTTCTACAAGCACTTGCTTCCACCCACTTGGATACGTAATCCACAGCCACCAAAATATATTTATTTCCTAAGGAATCCGGAAATGGCCCCATGAAATCAATTCCCCACACATCAAACAATTCACAGATTAAAATATTATTCAATGGCATTTCGTGTCTCTTTGAAATATTACCAACACGTTGGCATTCATTGCAATTCAAAACATAATTGTGTGCATCCTTGAACAGTGTAGGCCAGTAGAATCCAGCTTGAAGGATTTTTGTAGCAGTTTTACTTGCCCCAAAATGTCCTCCAGTTGGACCATTATGACAATGAGAAAATATAGAACCTACCTCTTCCGCTGGAATACACCTACGAATAATGTCATCTGCACAAATTCTAAACAAAAGAGGATCTTCCCAAAGATAATATTTTAAATCTGAAAAGAACTTCTTTTTCTGCTGATATGTAAGATGAGAAGGAAAAAATTTGCATGACAAATAATTGACAAAATCAGCATACCATGGTAAATTAGAGATGACAGAAAGTATCTCGTCAGGGAATTCATCTCTAATTCCATACTTACCTTCCTCGGGCTTCTCCAATCTCGATAGATGATCGGCAACTTGGTTTTCAGTCCCCTTGCGATCCACGATTTCTATGTCAAATTCTTGCAGTAGAAGGATCCATCTTATCAATCTTGGCTTTTCATCCTTCTTGTTTAAGAGATATTTCAAAGCTGAATGATCCGTATGGACTATCACTTTACTTCCTACAAGGTATGGCCGAAACTTGTCCAAAGAAAAAACAACAGCCAGCAACTCTTTTTCTGTGGTGGAGTAGTTCAATTGAGCTCCTGAAAGTGTCATGCTTGCATAGTAGATTACATGCAAGAATTTGTCCCTCTTTTGCCCCAAAACATCCCCTAAAGCAATATCACTTGTGTGACACATGAGTTCAAACGGTAGATGCCAATTTGGTGCAACAATGATCGAGGTTGTGGTCAAATTTTGCTTTAATGCCTGAAAATCTTGTAAACAATCCTCAGAAAAAACAAAAGGAACATCTTTCATTAGTAAATTAGTTAAAGGTTTAGTAATACTTGAGAAATCCTTGATAAATCACCTATAAAAACCTGCATGCCCAATAAAGCTACGAATTCCTTCGACATTAGTAGGAGGAGGAAGCTTTTCTATGATCTTTACCTAAGCTCTATCCACTTCAATACCTTTTCAGAAATTTTGTGACGAAGGACAATTCCTTCCTTTACCATGAAATGACATTTCTCCCAGTTAAGTACAAGATTCGTTTCTTCACATCTCTTTAGCACTTTTGACAAATTAATCAAACAAGAGTCGAAGGAAGAACCAAAAACAGAAAAGTCATCCATGAATACCTCAATATACTTTTCAACCATATCATGAAAAATCAACATCATACAACGTTGAAAAGTAGCAGGAGCATTACACAAACCAAATGGCATTCTTTTATAAGCAAATGTACCATAGGGACAAGTAAAAGTGGTCTTATCTTGATCTTCAGGGTCTATGGAGATTTGCATATATCTAGAATAACCATCTAAAAAACAATAGAAAGCATGACCTGCCAATTGCTCTAACATTTGATCAACAAAAGTTAAGGACAAGCGATCCTTTCTTGTGGCATCATTAAATTTGCGATAATCAATACAAACACGCCACCCAGTCAAAGTTCTAGTGGGGATTAATTCGTTATTTTCATTTTCAACAACAGTGATTCCCCTTTTCTTAGGAACAACATGCACAGTGATAGGATCGGTTGTCGTAACAAAAGTGTTTAGAAGGGGGGGGGGGGGGGGGGTTGAATAAAAACTCCCACTTAAAATTGTTCTTTAACAATATTTGAGTTCAGTTTAGTGACAAACTGAATCTCGGAATCTTGTCGGTCAATAACAATCAGTTAAACTAGAGTAGTTGCGGAAAGTAACTGACTGAAAGATAGAATACGAAACTGAAAAAAATATGCAACAGTTGTTTCTGCATGTTCGGAGAATTTAATTACTCCTACGTCACCCCTTCTATCACAAGGATAGGATATTCACTAAAATATTTTGATCAAGTACAACACTTGTACAGACCCACTTCAGTTTGGACTTACAACTACCAAAACTGAAACTCTTAGTTCTACACAATATTCTCAGTACGTAACTGATATTAGCACAATTGAATCTAACAGCTTCTAGAGAGTGCTAATAAGCTCAGATTGTAGCCTTGATTGCTACGAGTAATTCAGATGAAAGTGATCTAAGATTTTGACAGAGAAACAGCAAGCTTAAGATTGAGTGATCGTCTCACTTTCTTCTACTGTTCTTCAGTCATATTTATACTTCTCTTTCAACGGTAACTTTGATATGCATTTGAATTCTAGTATCCGTTGATTGCCACTTCATCATTCCTTGGGCAATGTTCTCTTTAATAATTGTAGTTCGGCGTCTTGATTGCTTTGTCCAAAATGCGTTGTTTTAAGTAGTCTTGGTTGTTGTGCAGCGCTCTTGTACTCTGTTATGTCTTCTTTGTTCTTTCCCGAGACATCTTCAGTTGAGAGACTTTAAGATATTCGGCTGAATGGTTTTAACTGATCAGTTTACTTTGTATCATTGTATCAACTGACTTCAGTTGATAAGTTCAGTTGTCGAATTTTATTGCGCGTATCAGTTGATTCATATTTTGTTAATCGGTTGATTTATGTTTTGTCAAACTCCAGAATCTAGTTTCCAACAATTTCCCCCTTTATGGTGTTTGACAAAACCAAGTGATTTAAGATCGAATAACTGAGCTCTTTGTAGATTACGCAACTGAAACATAAAATAATTTGGTTCCTTGTAGATAACATAAAATCTGAGAATATAATAATCTGATTAATTCTTCTTCAACTACTGTCCTTCCCCCTTTTTGTCAAACATCTCCATTTTGTCTGATAACTTTCGAACGTCAATGGATAGAAGTTTTACATCTGCTGAGATACTTGAGGCAACAGTTGTGAAAGAGGTCTGTAGCAATGCTATTTGATTTGAAACAGTGGTTTCCAGTCGCTCAACTCTCTGACCGATTACATCCTGAGTTGTACAGAGTGAGATAAGTAGCCCCTTCTTTATTTCATGCACAGTTCTGCTAAGAGAGTCCATGTTGGCTTGAAGAGCATTTAGTTTTGCTGAGTCAAATTCAATCGAAGAATCTAATTTGACAGTATGCGACAGCTGTTCGAATTGAATTTTCTTGATGTCAGCGAGCATCTGCTGCATACTGTACTGTATGTTCTGAATTTATTCAAGAACAATATCCATTTCTGTGGATTGAATTGGAGGTCGCTGGCTGGGCGTTTCTGAATGCTTCGATGGTTGTCCAAAAGGGACTAATGCTTGATTAGTTTCCATTGTTCCATCCATAGGCTGAGCTGGAATGTTTTCTTGAATTTGAGATGATGATGGTTGGTTTTGATCAAGGATTTGACTGTCTGGCTGAATGATGGAGATGGATGGTTCATACATAGGAGCTTCCTGTGGAGAGTTAATTGAACATTGTTCTTGCTCCTTTGATTCAGTGAGCAACTGACCTTCTACATGTTTAGCAGTTTCTTGTTCTGAGGATTCTGCTTGTTCATCAGTTTGAATAACTTGTTCAGCAGAACTTTCTGACCGAACTGGTGCTTCAGTTTGAGCTTTTTCCGATTCTGTTATTTCTTTTTCTGAAGTTTGGATTGGCACTTCAGTTTGATCTTCAGTTTGAGCAGATATAAATTTTTCAGCAATAAGTGACTCAGCTGGTGCTTCAGATGATATCTTAATGTCTTGCTCTGGTTGTTCACCTGAATGGGTAACTGAGTCATACTGTATTTCCCCTAGCTGAGCTTCCAAGGCAACATCTTGAATGATTTCATCAATGTTTGCCAAGGATAGTTCTGCTTCAGAATATAGCTGATGTTCTGTCTGAGAGGATTGAGGTATTCCCTGAACTGGCTTTTCAGTTGCCTGTTGTGAAGATGGTTCTTTTTGTGGAGAGGAGGATAAATCTTTTTCAGTATTTGAGTTGAGTGGTTTGTCATGAAGAAATAGTTCCTGATCTTCTTCCCAAAATTTGATTTCCCTCTGCAGACTACTAAGATCTGTGTCCAGTTGAGTGAACACAACTCTATTATTGTACGCAGTTGGACTTGAGGGATTGTAGTTGGACTTCAGTTTTGCTACCATTCTTGCTAGCTTTCTGACGCGAATCTAATCAAAGAAATATTTCTGCCTTTCTAATGCCTGTGGAATTGTAGCAGCTTTGACTACTTTCATCACAATCGCTTCTAGCTTGATGAACTTTTTCAGTTGAGATTTATGCTTTAGTTCTTTGGCAAAGATTTCTGTTCTGAAGCTTTTCCAACAATCAAAAGATTTTAATTGTGATGTGGCAAATGTATTGACCTGTTCCCAAACTAGGTCAATGTGTCTTTGAATGACATTGGATGGACGGGGTTCTTCAACCAGCTCGCCTTTTCCTTTGTCAGTTGAGAGAGTGTGAGAAAGATTCATTCCAGAGTGTGTAGATGGCACTGGTTCCCTTAATATTATACCTTTAGATCTGGCTCTAGGCAAGATGGTAGGGTGATTTACAAGAGTCAAGGGAGCTCTTACTTTAGCTGGTGTCTTTGCTTTGGTAACTGAATCATCAGGTGAGATTACTTGCAAAGGGATAGCTTGAATGGGTTGTTCAGCGGCTGATTGAATAACTTCCACTGTTGTTATTGGTTTGGTTCTTTTAGTCCTTGGTCTCTTGACAAGCCTAGGGGAAGAAGTTTTCTCTGAATCTGATTCACTGAGAATCAGTTTCCTTTTTGCTGTTTTGGCCTTCTTGACTGGTGATGGCTCGACTTCTAGTTTGGTTTTTGATTGCAAGGTGTTTTTGGCAGTAAAGACCTTGAATTTTGATGATGTTTCAGTATTTTCAGCCTCTAAACCCTTCAGTTTTAACAGATAACTGATTTGAATGAAAAAACCACATGACTGTTTGGATGACTTGAGCATATTCTTCAAGATGTTAAAAAGAATATATCTCCAATTTGCTTTCTTTTCACCCATGATTATGGTCATTACCTGGAATTTTTCGAGTGTGAGAGCAGCATAAGAACCGTCTTTTGCTAATATTCCCTTTGCCACGATATCAGCTAACAACTGAATTTCTGGTTTCAGTTCCTTCTTTGGATCGGAAACCTTGATTTTCCGTCCATCAGCAGATAATCGAGACTGCGTTTCTTCAATGTCCTGAGTTTTTACTTCAGAAAAGTTGACATAACCATCAGTTGGCAAAGAAAAGATTTCTCCGAAAGCTTCTTCAGAAAGGAGTAGCAACTGATCATTGATAGTCACAGAGATAGTGTCATTAGCAGTGATAAATCCCTTCCGATAGAATTCATTGACCTCCTTGAGATATATCTTCTGAGAAGATTGTCCTAAGAACATCCTGAGACCTGCTGACTCGAGCTTTAGAAATACATTCTTAACGTCTGCTTCTTGAATTGATAGAACCGAGATAAAATCGATGACCATCGCATTCAAAATATGTGCTGGGATCTGGTTTGCCATTTCAGAAAGTGTAGTGATCTGCAAATTGAAGAGAGTAAGTTCTGAAATTTGTATACTCTTAGAAACTGATTGTAATTGTGAAGAATGGAACTGAAGTGAAGCGGGCAAAATAGTTTTGTTTGTGACTGTTCAAATTCTGGACACGTGTCAGCCCGGGAAAAATTTTGAATAAAAACGTGTGCACGTGTGCTGTAATCGTGTGTATATAATAATGAGCGGTTTTAAAATATGCCACGTCATAAGAATTTAGTCACGTCACTTGATTTGGAATATAATAAGTTTTTTAATTGGTTAACTTATGTGAGAAGATTTGTACAATTTTCAAACTGAACGATCAGTTGGGAACCTGATTCAAGTCAGTTGAGAATTCACAAACGATTGTCTTCTCAGTTAACTTTAAAAACTGACATTCCCCCTAGATTGGTGCATATAATAATTAAATTAGTGCTACAAAATAATTTTAAGAGTGTGAGAAGTTATTGGTCTTGCTGAACCGTTGACGACTAGTCTTCAGCTTTCTTGATATTCTTCTATAAATAGAAATAACTCAATTAGTTTTAGACATATCATCCAAAATATTCAAAAATGTCTGATACGGGTGACTCAAGTCTTTCTCCCTTTTCTGTAGAGGCCAGGAAGGCTGAGATTTAAGACGAAGTCTTCTATGAAAGTCTGCATTACTGGGAGCGATTGCAGGAGCTTGAGCTTTTATACAACTCTGGGGAGGCCACCACTCCTGAATTGGTGGCAGAACTGAATCAAGTGCGAGACCACTTGAATATTGCTGTGTGGGTGGACGTCTTCAAGGATGGTCACATGTATCAGCTGATGCTCCGCAAGGAATTGAAGATCCTGAGGCGCATAGCTCATTCTCACAGCTTTCTCATGACTGTTCCTTCTTCTTTATCTGTTTGGCTGAAATTTTGGATAATTGTTGCGGAGAAGAAGTATGATGATGTAATCCAGACCAACATTTATAAGTAATGAAATATATATCTGATTTTAACTCTGTTTTTCTGCAAGTGATATATTTCATCAGTTGTGACATAAACTGATGAGAGACTAACTGTCATATGTTGATCATGAACTGGGACAAATTAGCAATTATTAACAGAATTCAAACTGGTGTCAGTTGACTATGAACAACTGACAACTTAAAGTCCTTGGTAAATGTGAAAGACGCATTAATTGTCGTGAGACTCTTCAGCTTCTCCAACGTCATTTTCCTATAAATAAGATGACAGTGATAAAAATGTGATGCAATATCAGTTCAAAAATATTTCAATATGTCTGATTCTGATGCATGCAGCAGCACTCATGTTCATGTTACTGAGCTGTCAACCCCTCGTTTAACAAATATCAAGAGAAAGATAGAGATATATGTCTTTCAGAAGGTGATGTCAACATGGGAAAAGATTCATGAGTTGAAGAGGGTGAGTGACAGTGGTGCTATTCCTACTCATGCTCAGGAGGCAAGAGCACTGAAGTACCTTGAACGTTTTGAAGTTAGACATGTTAGGGATTTGGTTGAAGACAAATGTCTTTTGGAGGCGATGCTATGGAAGGAGTGGCATGTTGTTGATAAGATTTCGAAATCTAGGGCATTTGCTAGAGTTCGAATTTATGAGTTAAATGATTGGGTTAAGGCGTGGCTAGATTCAGTTGATTCCATGATATCTTCTGTAAAATGGGATCGTTGGTATTCTTAATGAAGTGTTATTTTTAATTTGTTGTGTTCTTATTTTCTTCGTATGATTCTGTTAGTGAAGCAATATTACTAATAATTTCTAAGATAAATCAATTAAACCAAGAATATTTCGAAAATAAGAAAACTTAGCCTCGGGTAATGGTTTTGTGAAGATGTCAGCTGCTTGCTGTTCAGTTGAAATATATTCTAGTCGAATATCCTTCTTTAACGCATGATCCCTGATGAAGTGATGCCTGACATCTATATGCTTGGTCCTTGAGTGAAGAACTGGATTGTATGTGATGACAATTGTGCTGGTATTATCACAAAATATGGGCGATTCAGTTGATGTTACTCCATAATCCTTCAGCTGTTGCTGAATCCAGATCAGTTGTGCACAACAGCTACCAGCAGCAAGATATCTGGTTCTGTTGTTGAGGTAGCTATGGATGTCTGCTTCTTGCTGAACCAAGAGATCAGTCTGTCTCCAAAGAACTGACAAGATCCACTTGTACTTTTGCGATCAAGCTTACATCCTGCATAATCTGCATCTGAGTATCCAACTAAATTGAAGGTGGAGTCTTTGGAATACCATAGCCCAACATTTTGCGTGTCCTTAAGATATCTCAGAATTCTTTTAGCAGCTGAGAAATGTGATTGCTTAGGGTTTGCTTGAAATCTGGCACACATACAGACAGCAAAATCAATATCAGGACAACTGGCTGTTAGGTATAACAATGAACCTATTAACCCTCTATATAATGTCGCCTCCACTGATATTCCTCCATCGTCAGTGTCTAGTTTAACTGATGAGCTCATGGGAGTTGTTGCGGCTGAACATGATTCCATACCAAATTTCTTTAGCAACTCCTTTGTATATTTTGTTTGACTAATGAATATACCAGTTTCCAGTTGCTTCACTTGCAGTCCAAGAAATAATGTCACTTCGCCCATCATGCTCATTTCAAACTTGTCCTGCATTAACTTAGCAAACTTTTCGCACAATTTGGGATTAGTTGACCCAAAAATTATATCATCAACATAAATTTGAACTAGTAGAATATGATTATTTTTAGTAAATTTAAACAAGGTCTTATCAACTGATCTGACTGTAAAGTCATGATCAGTTAGGAATTTTGAAAGAGTTTCATACCAAGCCCTGGGAACTTGTTTAAAAACATATAATGCTTTGTTCAAATAGTATACATGATCAGGAAGTTTGTGGTTTACAAAACCTGGAGGTTGTTCGACATATACTTCTTCTTGTAACTGACCATTTAGGAATGCACTCTTCACATCCATCTGGTAAACTTTGAAGTTTTTGTGAGATGCATAAGCAAGAAATATTCTGATTGCTTCCAATCTTGCAACTGAAGCATATGTCTCATCGTAGTCAATTTCTTCTTCTTGCCTATATCCTTGTGCTACTAGTCTTGCTTTGTTGCGTATAACTGAACCGTCCTCTTTTAGTTTATTCCTGTACACCCATTTTGTACCTATAATGGTTTTTGAAGTTGGTCTTGGAACTAAGTTCCAGACGTTATTGTGAGTGAACTGATTCAGCTCTTCTTGCATAGCATTTACCCAGTTAGGATCAGCAAGAGCTTCATCAGTTTTCTTTGGTTCCAGTTGTGAAACAAAGGCGGAATGAATAAATAAATTTAACATTTGATTGCGAGTTCTTACTGGATCAGATGGATTTCCTATTACCAGATGTGGTGGATGTGCTTTTCTCCATCTGTACTCAGCATTTGCTGCATCAGCAACTTCTTCAGTTGGTAACTGAGTGCAATTTTCAGCTTCAGTTGATGCCTCGTCAGCTGGTATTTGAATGTTATCAGTTTGCTTTAATAACTGATTTTCATCATGGACTTCCTGCTAATTTAATTGATCCAATTTTTTTGGTTCTGGTGTTTGAAAGATGTCTTGATTGTTATGACTTTCTTCTTGGTCATCATCTTCCAAACTGATATCTGTAAATCGATCAGCTAGCTCAACTTGATCAGTTGGCTTATCAGTTAGTACAGTTTCATCAAAATCAACATGCGCAGATTCTTCAACATTTAAAGTTTTCTTATTAAAGACTCTATAAGCTATACTAACTGATGAATATCCAAGGAATATTCCTTTGCAGATTTGGCATCAAATGCTTTTAAGTAATTTTCATTATCATGAATAAAGCATCTACAGCCGAATATTTTGAAATAAGTGATTATACTTTTTCTTCCATGCCAGATCTCATATGGTGTTTTCATATGATTCTTATTAATCATTGATCTGTTCTGAGTATAACATGCAGTGTTTACTGCTTCTGCCCAAAATCTTTGAGAAATGCCTGAGTCAGCAAGCATTGTTCTAGCAGCTTCTTTAAGGGTCCGATTTCTTCTCTCAGCTACACCGTTTTGCTGAGGAGTTCTTGCTGTAAGAGCTCATGCTTTATTCCAGCATTTTCTAGAAAACTTGAAAGTGTTTGATTGATGAATTCAGTTCCTCGATCAGATCTGATTCGATCAATCTCAACTGATTTTTCATTTAAAAGTCTTTTGAAGAGTTTAATCAGTTGTGCAGTCGTATGGTCTTTGGATTTGAGAAATATAACCCAAGTAAATCTTGAAAAATCATCTACGACCACCCAGGTGTATTTCATTCCCCCTAAGCTCATGACTGGTATTGGTCCGAAGAGATCCATGTGCAATAGTTCTAAGCATCGGGATGAAGATTTACAGCCCTTGTTTTTGAAAGAAGATCGTACTTGTTTTCCATACTGACATGCTGAGCAAAGTTTTTCTTTTGAAAAATTTATTTTGGGCAAACCAGTTACAAGTTCATGTTTACTCAGATAAGAAATGGATTTAAAGTTTAAATGATTTAGCCTTTTATGCCACAACCAGTTTTGAGATGATTTTGAAGCAATGAAGCAGACTGGTGCATGAGGCTGTTCATTCCAACTGACTTTATATGTGTTTCCACATCGTTTGCCAGTTAGTATGATTTCATCAGTTGATGTTTTAACTAAGCATGAGTTCTTCTCAAATTGTATCGAGAATCCATTGTTGCATAACTGACTGATACTAATCAAGTTATACTTCAGATTCTCTACTAATAAAACATCTTTAATAGTAAAGTTACCATGGATAATCTTACCCTTACCCACGGTTTTACCTTTGGAATTATCTCTGAAACTGATGTTTGGACCACTATATTTGATCAGTTGAGATAGCATACTTGCATCTCCTGTCATATGTCGTGAGCAACCGCTGTCCAAATACCATATTGAATTTTTATTTGTACCTGTTACCTTCAAACACACACATAATATGATTTGGTACCCATATCTATTTGGGTCCAAAGCTTATTAGTCCCTTTGGAACCCATACTTGGATTAGTCTAACTGACTTTCCAGTAGCTGTATTCCAAATGGTCTTTCTCGGTTTTTGTGTGCTTGGTGAATAGTGTATAGATGATACAGTATGTATTTTAGCTTGGTTCCACTGATTGTTTAGTCTGTATCTTTTCTGGACTGGTTTGCAGTTATAATAATTTGAATAATTCTTGCTAAATCTTTTAGATGAATGATTTTCTGAGTCAGTAGAGATTTTTGGACTGTAACCAACTCCATGTCTTCTGGCCTTATACATATTTTCAATAGCTTTTTCATTCAGTTTGCTGGGCTCAAATTTCTCTTGTTCTACTGTTGATCTGACAAATTGAATGTACTTCCCTTTGTTCATTGTCAGCTTGGTTGAGTATCATTTGAAAACGTTTCTCCTTGATTACTGAACCCTAAACCAGTTTTATCAGTAACTGATTTTTGTGAATTATGCATTTCATTCAATGCAGTAGACGACTTATTCCAAGATTTAATGAGTTAAGTCTGTTTTGAATTTTCAAGGATCAATTTCTGGATCAGTGACTGATCTTTCTTTCTCTCTGTTTTTAGCTCAGCAATTTTCCTTTTTAGACTCAACCTATCAACTGATTCATCAGTTTTGGTTTTGTTGTCCATGAGATCATTTTGCTTTGACTTTATTTCCTCAAATGATGATGCAAGTTTCCGGTACTCATTTACCATTTCATGCAATGTTAAAATGAGTTCTTCTCGTGTAAAATCAGTTGAACTAAAATCAAATACCTGTTGACTTGTAGATTCTGCTTCAGTATCATTTGCCATTAGACATTTGACTTCCTCTTCATCACTTGAGCTATATGAGCTTTCTGGTTCTGATTCGTCACTATCAGTTTCTGTCCCATTTGGATTTGTTCTCTTCAGCTAATAGAACTTCGTGTTTCTTTCTGTAGGTTTTCTTATCATCTCTGGGTCTTCTCTTATGCTCATATGGTTTCTTTCTTGTCAGTTGATCCTTGACTGTCCTTTTTAGGTTTAGGACAGTCAGCAATGTAATGACCTGTTTTGCCACAATTATAGCAAGCATTTGTTTCTTCATTGGAATTATTTCTCTGGTATTGCTTCTGAAAGTTTCCTTGGTTCTTTCTCATGAACCTCCCAAACTTTTTGATGAATAATGACATAGCATCATTGCTTAACTGATCAGCAGATTTCTCGGCTGAACTAGTTGGTTCAGTTCTGACAGCTGCTAAAGCAGTTGTAGTTGTAGGAGTAGATGGTTCTCCTTCTCTGTTCTGCAATTCAAATTCATAAGCTTTTAAATCAGCAAATAGTTCATGAAGTTCGATCTGGTTCAAATCTTTAGATTCTCTCATAGCCATAGTTTTGACATCGCATTCCTTTGGAAGAGCTCTCATCACTTTTAGTGCAACCTCTTTGTTGGTATACACTTTTTCGAGTGCATTTAATTCATTTACAACACTGCTCACCCTTTCATCATACTCATTCATTGATTCTCCAACCTTCATTTTGATATTGTCAAATTTCTGAACAGCAACTGAGAGTTTATTTTCTTTTGTTTGGTCATTTCCTTCATATAACTGAATCAACTTCTCCCTAATTTCTTTTGTTGTTTTGCACATCTTTATTTTGTTGAAGGTTGCTTTGTCCAGTGTTTTGTATAGAGTATCTTTGGCCACATTGTCAAGATTAGCTTTCTTTTTGTCCTCAGTTGTCCACTCTTCTCTGGGCTTTTGAATTCTCTGTGGTGCCCCTTCAGTTATGGCAATTGCTGTGTTTGCTTTTAGAATCTTCATGGGTCCGTCTGTTATGACATACCACATATCATCATCTTGTGCAGCTAAGTGAGCCTGCGTTCTGATTTTCCAGTCATCGAAATCTTCTCTTGAGAACATAGGAATTTTATTGAATGAAGTCATGCTAGCAGATTTGTAAATCAGAAGTATTCAAGAACAAGATTCACCTGCTTTGATACCACTTGATAGGATCGGTTGTCGTAACAAGAGTGTTTAGAAGGGGGGGGTTGAATAAAAACTCTACACTTAAAATTGTTCTTTAACAATATTTGAGTTCAGTTTAGTGACAAACTGAATCTCGGAATCTTGTCGGTCAATAACAATCAGTTAAACTAGAGTAGTTGCGGAAAGTAACTGACTGAAAGATAGAATACGAAACTGAAAGAAATATGCAAAAGTTGTTTCTGGATGTTCGGAGAATTTAATTACTCCTACGTCACCCCTTCTATCACAAGGATAGGATATTCACTAAAAGATTTTGATCAAGTACAACACTTGTACAGACCCACTTCAGTTTGGACTTACAACTGCCAAAACTGAAACTCTTAGTTCTACACAATATTCTCAGTACGTAACTGATATTAGCACAATTGAATCTAACAGCTTTTAGAGAGTGCTAATAAGCTCAGATTGTAGCCTTGATTGCTACGAGTAATTCAGATGAAAGTGAGCTAAGATTTTGACAGAGTAACAGCAAGCTTAAGATTGAGTGATCGTCTCACTTTCTTCTGCTGTTCTTCAGTCATATTTATACTTCTCTTTCAACGGTAACTGTGATATGCATTTGAATTCTAGTATCCGTTGATTGCCACTTCATCATTCCTTGGGCAATGTTCTCTTTAATAATTGTAGTTCGGCGTCTTAATTGCTTTGTCCAGAATGCGTTGTTTTAAGTAGTCATGGTTGTTGTGCAGCGCTCTTGTATTCTGTTATGTCTTCTTTGTTCTTTCCCGAGACATCTTCAGTTGAGAGACTTTAAGATATTCGGCTGAATGGTTTTAACTGATCAGTTCCAACTGATCAGTTTACTTTGTATCATTGTATCAACTGACTTCAGTTGATAAGTTCAGTTGTCGAATTTGCTTGCGCGTATCAGTTGATTCATTTTTTGTTAATCGGTTGATTTATGTTTTGTCAAACTCCAGAATCTAGTTTCCAACACACAGGACTTACCCACTTGCTATCAGATATAAGAAAGATCATACCTGCATCAAAGAATTTGATTACCTCCTTTTTGACGACCTCTTGCATAGCTGGATTCAATCTCCTTTGAGGTTGAGTAGTGGGAGAGTGCTCCTTCTCCATTAAAATTTTGTGCATGCACATGGATGGATTTATTCCCTTGATGTCAGCTATGCTCCATCCAATTGCATATATGTGATCCTTCAGCACTCTCAAGAGCTTATCTTCCTCATCACCTGTCAAGGAAGAAGAAACAATTACTGGCAATTTATGTTCTTCCTTCAAAAATAAATATTTTAAATGAGGAGGAAGTGGTTTGAGTTCGAGGAATGGGGATTCTTCTATGGAAGGTTTAAGTGATTTTGGAATATGTCCAAGCTCCCCAATCTTCGAATTCACCGATCTTGACAAAGGCTTGGATCCCTCCAAGTAGTTCACACATTCCTCCACCTCTTCTCTGCTGGATTCCGTGGACTTTGGGCTAACCAAAAGCTTTTCCAGTGGGTCTTCAATAAAAGTATCCTGCACACTACACTCAACAATATCATCAATAGCATCTATTCTATAACAATCAGAAGATCCAGGATATTTCATACTACGAAAAACATTAAAATTTACCTTCTCATCATTCAACCTCAAAACTAACTCACCTTTTTGCACATCTATGAGAGCTTTTCCAGTAGCTAAGAAATGACGACCTAAAATTAAGGGGATCTCCCGATCTTCCTCCATTTCTAGCACAACTAAGTCAACTGGAAATATAAATTTATCAACTTTAATCAAAACATCATCTATCATCCCTCTAGGATATTTAATAGATCTATTACCAAGTTGAAGGGAAATAGTGGTTGGTTTAACTTCTCCTATTCCCAATTTCTCAAAACAAGAATAAGGCATAAGATTAATGCTAGCACCAAGATCACACAATGCTTTGTTATAATTATAATTTCCTATAGTGCAAGGAATGGAGAAACTACCTGGATCCTTAAGCTTTGGAGGTAATTTATTTTGCAGAATAGCTGAACATTCCTCAGAAAGCTTAACAGTTTCAAAATCAACAAGTTTCTTCTTTTTAGTCAAAATATCTTTCAAGAATTTAGCATAAGAAGGCATTTGAGCCAAAGCCTCTACAAAAAGAATATTTATGTGCAATTTCTTAAAAACTTCAAGAAATTTCGAAAATTGTTGATCCAATTGTAGTTGCCTTGCTCTTTGAGAAAAAAAAATTTATTAATATCAATATTATCATTAGAATCAAATTCCTTACCTTTCTTACATGTCTTTCGTGTAATCTGAGTGTTCTGTTCCTTAGCATCTTCCATTTTTGGTTTCATTCCTCCATCATTCTTTGCCTCCATATCCGTAGAATTCTGCCTCTTTGGTTCCTCTTCCTCAGCCTTGATCACCGTACTCACTGCATTCATTCCTTTCAGATTTTTCTCAGTATCACTTGGTAGTGTTCCAAGGGGTCGATTCGCTAATTGATTGGCTATTTGACCCATTTGAGCATCCAACCTTCGCAAGATAGCATCATGATTCTGCAGTCTCGTCTCCATTTCCACAACATGTTTCATCATAAAATCCTCATAAATTGGTCTTTGATCTTCTTGCTTGAATCCTGGAGGTGCTGCAGGTACCAATAATCCTTGTTGTCTCACTTGTTGAGGAATGGGCAGTGAAGGAATATGTGTTGGATTAAGGGAATTCTCCGTATTCTTCCAAGACAAATTAGGTTGATTCTTCCATCCTGGATTGTATGTGGAACTGTATGGATTGGATTGCTGTCTCCATTGATTCCCCACAAAATTCACTTCTTCTTCATCAAAGATGGGTTGTTCCTCGATGAATATTCCTTGGACCTGATTTGCTTGATTTTATTTCAGCTGAGAGAATTGATGGGCCAACCCATCAATCTTAGCAGTGAGTGCATTCAACAAATCCATTTCGAGAACTCCAGCCTTCTTTTCTCGTTTAATATCTGTCCAACCCGCACTATTTTCAGTCATATTTGAAATTATTTCAAGTGTGTTGGAACTTTTCAAGTTCGCAATCTTGATTTTGATGTTAACAAAACTTGTTATTGTGTTTCTAACATATTTACTCAAGTGTGAAGTTGCAAACACAAGAAGCAAACCGAAACTGAATTCTGCACAAACTGAATTTCTGGCGAGCTTCTGTATTTTGAAGATATCTCTCAGCTGATGATCCAAACGACAATCCGCCAATTGGACTGATTAGAAAACTCAATTTCGAACAAGTTGTATTTCACGTCAGTTGGGCAAAATCGGATGTTATCATGGCCTAACGGATCGGTGAACTACCGAACTGATCACACGAAAACAGCAATCAATTGGGTTTGAGCAGCTGCGGTATTTTGGTCATATCTCTCAGCTCAGTTATCGAAACGAAGCGATTCAGTATGCGTTGGAAAGACAAGACAAAGATCTACAAATCATTAATAGAAGTCAAAGTCTGAATCGAAGCTTAAGATGCTGCTAAATGGCAATGAAACTACTGGTTCTGCACAAACTGAAATCAGCTGGGCTGATTTCAGCACACCTGCTGAAACTGAACTGACCTGCTGAAACTGAACTGAACCAGCTGAACTGACCAACTGAACCAGACTAACTGAAAGACCAGTTGAGTTGACCAGAGTTGACCAGTTGACCAGAGTTGACCAGTCGGAAAAATGCCCAGTAAGCTGAATTTGACCGTTGCACTTCCCGAAACAGTACAGAAACTTTCCAACGGTCATATTCTCGTGTCTAACGTATATATCATTGTTGGGGCTTATAAATACAACATCTTGAAGATCAAACAAGAGCTTTTGAAGGAGATTAAAAGCATGGGCACTTAGCATGAAGAAATCAGCTAGTTGAGAGCACAAGCCCTTGTGTGAGGATACTGAGATGTACACTGTAATGATAAATTCCTCACACACATTCACTCACACTTATACAAGAGAGTTGAGCTTCAAAGATTAGTTGAATGAGTCTTGCACAAAGACAATAAACTTGTGTATGTAGTCTTTGCATATGAGACATTAAACAATATGCTGATTGTGAGGTGCTGCCTACAATCTTGAGTGCTAGGAGTTCAGTTTTAGGCAGTGGGTAAGCCCTAGCTGAATGGGTTTGTACAATGAGTTGTATAAATCAAAGTCTTCTAGTGGATCCTTCCCAAGGGGAAGAAGGGGTGACGTAGGAGTGTTTGAAATCTCCGAACATCCATAAACAAATTCGTGTCTATTTCTTTATTGCATTTACTTATCATTTCATAGTTTTAAAGATGCATTGTTGAAGCATTTTATGTGTTCTTCAAATACCAAAATATTGTACACCAAGTGTTTGATAAAATGCTTCAACTGAAATACTTTTACTCATTCAACTTGCATATATTTTAAATGGTTTACAAAATATTTAATCGGTTTCTACGAAGGATTATTTCGAGTATCTTCCGCTTGGTTTTTAACCAAACTTGATTTAATTCATCGGTGTTCAATATTTCAAGAACCGAGCTATTGTAGCTCATCGATTTTCCCCCTAACCGATCCTATCAATTGGTATCAGAGCGGGTTGTTCTTGAAAGAATATTGAAACTGATTTTGATGTTTAAAATTCATTATTTCAGATTTTTTACACATATATATGCAAAACTGAATTTTCGTGCAGCTTGTAGCGACCATGGGAAAACTGACATATCTCCTTGTTCGGGTGTCCAAATGACAAACCGTTTTTTGCGTTGCAAACTAGACTCGTAGAGGTTTACAGCGGTATAAAATTTGCAGCCTAATTATGCATGAGAAAATGCAGTTTAATCTTTGAAGACAGAGCATATGTGCTGCGGCAGAAAATGAGCCATGGAGAAAATTGGTTAGTTATCCCTCTTCTTTTATAATTTTCAAAATTTCAAAAATATAGGGGGAGAACTCATTATAGTTTTAATGAGTATGTTATTTTTAAATATTGAGGGGGAGAAAATTTTGTGCACAACATATTTTGAAAATGTGACTTTTTGATTCACACAAAAAGGGGGAGAAATATGTTAGTTGAGTTGATTGTTTATTAAAGTTTTGTGATCATCAAAAAATGGGAGATTGTTGGAACTTTTCAAGTTCGCAATCTTGATTTTGATGTTAACAAAACTTGTTATTGTGTTTCTAACATATTTACTCAAGTGTGAAGTTGCAAACACAAGAAGCAAACCGAAACTGAATTCTGCACAAACTGAATTTCTGGCGAGCTTCTGTATTTTGAAGATATCTCTCAGCTGGATGATCCAAACGACAATCCGCCAATTGGACTGATTAGAAAACGCAATTTCGAACAAGTTGTATTTCACGTCAGTTGGGCAAAATCGGATGTTATCATGGCCTAACGGATCGCTGAACTACCGAACTGATCACACGAAAACAGCAATCAATTGGGTTTGAGCAGCTGCGGTATTTTGGTCATATCTCTCAGCTCAGTTATCGAAACGAAGCGATTCAGTATGCGTTGGAAAGACAAGACAAAGATCTACAAATCATTAATAGAAGTCAAAGTCTGAATCGAAGCTTAAGATGCTGCTAAATGGCGATGAAGCTACTGGTTCTGCACAAACTGAAATCAGCTGGGCTGATTTCAGCACACCTGCTGAAACTGAACTGACCTGCTGAAACTGAACTGAACCAGCTGAACTGACCAACTGAACCAGACTAACTGAAAGACCAGTTGAGTTGACCAGAGTTGACCAGTTGACAAGAGTTGACCAGTCGGAAAAATGCCCAGTAAGCTGAATTTGACCGTTGCACTTCCCGAAACAGTACAGAAACTTTCCAACGGTCATATTCTCGTGTCTAACGTATATATCATTGTTGGGGCTTATAAATACAACATCTTGAAGATCAAACAAGAGCTTTTGAAGGAGATTAAAAGCATGGGCACTTAGCATGAAAAAATCAGCTAGTTGAGAGCACAAGCCCTTGTGTGAGGATACTGAGATGTACACTGTAATGATAAATTCCTCACACACATTCACTCACACTTATACAAGAGAGTTGAGCTTCAAAGATTAGTTGAATGAGTCTTGCACAAAGACAATAAACTTGTGTATGTAGTCTTTGCATATGAGACATTAAACAATATGCTGATTGTGAGGTGCTGCCTACAATCTTGAGTGCTAGGAGTTCAGTTTTAGGCAGTGGGTAAGCCCTAGCTGAATGGGTTTGTACAATGAGTTGTATAAATCAAAGTCTTCTAGTGGATCCTTCCCAAGGGGAAGAAGGGGTGACGTAGGAGTGTTTGAAATCTCCGAACATCCATAAACAAATTCGTGTCTATTTCTTTATTGCATTTACTTATCATTTCATAGTTTTAAAGATGCATTGTTGAAGCATTTTATGTGTTCTTCAAATACCAAAATATTGTACACCAAGTGTTTGATAAAATGCTTCAACTGAAATACTTTTACTCATTCAACTTGCATATATTTTAAATGGTTTACAAAATATTTAATCGGTTTCTACGAAGGATTATTTCGAGTATCTTCCGCTTGGTTTTTAACCAAACTTGATTTAATTCATCGGTGTTCAATATTTCAAGAACCGAGCTATTGTAGCTCATCGATTTTCCCCCTAACCGATCCTAACAAAGTGCAACTCGTGGAGTCTTCCTGTATAAGTTACCATTGGCTGCCGTATCTAGCATTGAACTCACAGAAGGATCTACTCCGTTATAGAAAATCTGAACTTGTTCAGATGAAGAGAAACCATGTTGAGGACACCTCCTCAACATCTTTCTAAATCTTCCCCAAGCTGTATGTAATGTCTCCCCATCCTTCTGGCGAAAAGATGATATATCCATACGCAGTTGTGCTAGCTTGGTGGGTGGAAAATATTGATTCATGAACATTCCACCAAACCATTCCATGTAGTAATAGAACCAGCTGGTAGATCTCTAAGTCATTCTGTTGCTTCACCATGCAAAGAGAAAGGGAATAGTCTCAATCTTATGGCATCTGTGCTCACTCCATTGAATTTGATTGTGTCACATATAGATAGAAATCCCTCCAGATGTCCATTAGGATCCTCGGTCTGCGATCCTCCAAATCTCACTTGATATTGTATCATTTGAATGATGGATGGATTCAACTCAAAATTATTTGCTTCCACAGTAGGGCGAGTGATGCTAGAACCATAACCTCCAGTGGTTTGTCTAGTGAGATCAGAGACAGTGAGATCATCTTCCTCGTTCTCCATTGCTTCAATCCCTGTTGTTTCAACTTTCTCTTCTTGTTTTAATTGTTCTTCCACGTCAGATTCTGAGGATTTCTCCCTTTGTGCTCTACGTCTCCGTCGAAATGTATTCTCAATCTCTATATCAAATGGCTCCAATTCTGTCCTTCCTTTAGCACGGCTCATGCACAGTAAGATAATTCCTGAAAATAAATAAACAAACTTTAAATGTACGAATATGCGTAAAATCAACCAAATTAAATAAAACCTAATATCATGAAAATAATAAATCCTAATATTAAACAATTCAATCCCCAGCAACGGCGCCAAAAAATTGACCGAAGATTTCGGTTGGGAATAAATCTAGCAAGCGGACTAGGTCAAGTAATAGTATTTGGAGATGAGTACATGTATCGTACCCACAGAGATCGATGTTTAATTACTAGAATATGAATTATTTTCCTAATTTAGGCTAATAAAATTCAAATGATGGGAGATAGATTAATCAAAACTAAATTAAACAATTTAAATAAATTAACTAAAGCAAAAAAAATCCAAATTATTAAGCTAGACGAAAATTCAAATTATTTAAAAACGACTAAGGCGCACAACGGTACCGAGACAACTTATAATCTACGTGTCAAATTCATATTCAATAAATTAATTATTTAATTCACGACGGAATTCCCAAAATTATTTATTAAACGATTCCTCGAATTAATAAACCTAATTAAATCTAACAGTCCAATTATTCCTAACTGCATTTAATTAGATTCAACCGCATTAGATCGCTGTGAAATTCTAGTTTTTCAACCTAAAGTCGCACACTGAAATCGAATACTATTTCTAGTCAATTTAACCATGTGTTGATTGATGTGTGAAGCAAATATTAATCTATCGCCTTCCGGTTTTAGATTAACCAACAAATATTATATTTAATTGACCATATTAAAAGAACACGTGATAAATGACATCAATCAATGAATAAAATAAATAATCTAATTGAATTAAAATCAAAACATCAAAAAATAATATGTCTCGGCCCTATCACGGCCTTAGTCTATAAAAATGTACTCCATAAACTTAAAACAAAAGTCAAAATTTGTTTTTAAATTCAATGGAGAAAACATAGTTAAGAAAGAAGGAAAGAATTCTCAGTGATTTGTAGCGTGTGTGAGGAATTCCTCCAGCTTTTATCTTCTGTCTTCCTCCCTTCTTTTCCTTCTTCCGCGCTGGTACTGCTTCACAGTAGCTTCTGTTCCTTTCTTCCGCCGTCTTCTGCACCTCTTTGTTTCTGTGTCGGCGTTTTTTTTTCTTCTGTACGCTTCTACCCCCTTTTATTCTTTTTAATGGGCCTCCTCTTTGTATTCTTTTTAAGCTCATCTCCACTTAAACTTTGTAGATAATAAAATTGTAGATTTTATTTTCAAAGATTAGACTCCATCTTTATCAAGAACTTCAATAATATCAAGATAATAAAATAAAAAAAATTTATTTCCTTTGTTTTAGTATTTTTTCTTTTGAAGTCTTGTAAATATATTTTATTTTCAAATTTAATCATTTTTCATCTTTTATTTAAATCTAAAATTATTAATTCAATTAAGCACATAATTAAAGATAAAAATCTAGACAAGCACAAATAAAATCCCTAAAAATCTCTGCAAGATTTGGGCTTATCACATGCAATTATTAAATTCTCTTGTATTTTGATTAAATATTTTAATTGCATTAATTAATTATTTTGCGCATAATTGCATGTTTAAAATATATTTTTCTACATTAAAATATATTTTTCTACATTGTTGCATTAAAATATATTTTTAAAGGTTATTCGAGTTGCGATCGAGGAACGGAGACCGATGGCTGAAAAATAGAAAATGTTTTTATTAAGCAATTGTTTTTAATTATTTAAAATAATGGTGATGCTTTTTCTTATTTTTGAAAATATGGGGTTTTGAGGTGATTTTATACGCCGGGACGTAAATTTTATTGGTGTTGGTTTTTCAACAAAAATGTGCGCTTTTTTGTAACCCGGCTAATAAATTCACATGTTAATATTTTATTTAAATTCTAATTAAAACTAACGGGCTTAATTTAGAAGCTTAATAGGCCTAAAGTCTTATTAGTATTTAATTAGCTATTTATTATTATAAAAACTTAAAAAAAAAAACCCTACACTTTTCACATCAAACAATCGGCCACCACTCTTTAAAAATTCAGAAAACTCTCCCCACCCCTCTCTCAACCTCACGGCACACACCAAATATCCAAGGGGGAAAAGCTTCAAGTTTTGTTAAGGTTTTCTAGTCGTCGTCTCCTCGCCGTCGTTCTTCGATTCGTCAACATTTTATCGTGCGTAAAATACGCAAAGGTACGCCATATTCTCCTTTTACTCATCATCACACCATAGTAATTGTTTATGCATAATTTTTGAGGAAAAAACATGGCACACACGTTGAATTTTCGTAACTTTGTGCATATGTGTTTTAAACTTGTGTTTTTTATTTAAAAAATCTTGTTTTGTATGTGTTAAGGGGCTGCCATGATATAGGTTATGATCAAGCATTGTTTTATATGAGTTTAGTGCCCTAGATCATCACCATAATGTTGCACACGTGAATTAAACAAGCTGGACTAAATTCTGGTATGGGTTGTGAGCTTAGGGGTTTGGCTGTTGGGATTTGTGGCTGGGCTTGGGTTCGGCTTGGTACTAGGGCTAGATAGGGACGTGGTTGAGTCAAGGGAAGAGTCCTAGCCATGCTAGGACTCGAGTCAGGAGGGCTGGGGAGGAGTCCTAGCAAGCTAGGACTCCCACCCGAGAAGCACAAGGAATATCGCAGGTTGTTGCTGGTGTGCAGGGAGAAAGGAGCTCGGCCTAGGGGCTTTGGGCTGGGCTAGGCTAGGTCCTTAGTGGGTCGGGCTAGGGTCTGGGACGGGTAGGCTGGCTGCTGGTGCGAGAAACGTGAGGTAGACGCATGGAAGCAAGGGATGTGCGTGAAGTGCTGTCAAGGTTCAGTGGGTCGCTGCTTGAGCTCCGAGGCTTGGGTTGGTCTAGCTATGGCCTGGGCATGGTCCAGGGAAGATTAGGGACAAGTGGACTCGGTGGTGGCTCGGCTGGGAGAGTCCTAGTTGGGTTAGGAGTCCTAGACATACAAGGAAGCACACTCACACACATATGCAGATTTTTGGGTCGAGTTCCAGGAGGTTTTTGAGCGGGCCAGGGATGTTTTTTCAGGCTGGTCTTGGTCAAGAGGGTCCCTAGATGGGTTGGGTAGGTTTTGGCTCAAGGTGTCTCTGGCGTGGCTCGAGTAAATTAGGAGATGGCTCGGTGGGTATGGTTAAGGGTCAAAAACGAGATTTAAGAACTAAAAATTAAATCCATGGGTCCAGGGGTGTGTCTCATGACTTGGAAGGGTAGAATAAATCATAAAAAGGTTATGTTAAAAATTTGGGATCAAAAATTTAATCGGGATTTAATCGACGCACGAAACGCTAATTAACGAGTTAATCGAAACGCCTAGTTTTAACCTTTATAAAATTATGATAAATTAGCTTTAAGCTTAAATTATTATTATAAGTCTAAGTTTTTAATTTGGGAATTTTATATTAAAGTTTGGTTTAATTCGAGATTAAAATGCTTTAATACGTCACATTTAAAGATTTATTTAGAAGTCCTCATTAAGCTAAATAAAAATATGAGAAAATTCATGTAGGCTTAAATAATTATTTGGGACATGTTAGAATCAATGAAATTAAGAAAATGTCAAAAACGAGAAATTTTACGTTCAGGGGTAAAACGGTCTTTTTACACCTAAAAATTAGTAAACGTCATGGCAGTGCCCTGAATATTGTTTTATGTGCTAATATGATTATTTTCAATGGTTATGAATGTTGATTGAATTTTTATATGTTAAAATGTTATTTTTAAAGCGTTTATGGGTTTTATGGTTTAATTATGAACATTTAAAAGACATGTTGCATGCTTGGTTTAAAAGAAAAACGTTATATACATGTTTAAATTTTATAGAGTGATGAGAATATGAAACATTGAAGGAGGTGAAGTAATTGTGAATAATACGATGATATGTTGGAAATTTCGTGAGGGTTATGGTCCCAGTGGGAGCCCGACGATCGTGTTTCCTTATATACGGACATGTAGATGTATACGATGATATGTTAATACGTAAGGCCAAGGCCCAGTTGACCGGTGAGAGTGTTGCTGGTGTCCTCGCCGCCCAGTACTGTGGTTACATGTAGATGGATCCATCGCCCAACACGTAGACGTAGACGTAGATGAACACGCAAGTCACAATTAACGATCTGAATTCAACGAAAGTAAAAAGGAATATGTATATGTTGATGATAATATGAATATGAATATGTTGAGGATGATATGATTAAGTTTATGAAAATGTTTATTTTTAAAGTTTATGCATCATGAAAATGTTTACGAAAATGTTATGTTTATGTTTATGCATCTTCATGAAAACGATATTGTAAGTACCATTATTTTTCACTATTATATGTTGACTGTATTACGTATTACTCGTTATCAAGGATATGACGTGTTGAGTCTTTAGACTCACTAGGTGTGATTGATGTAGGTGATTATGATAATAATTTCTATGGAGTTCTTGATGATTGACTTTGCTGGACTGAAGGTGCACATAACCCGAGGACCGACGCTAGTTTTCCGCCCTAGTTATGATTTATGGTTTTAAGTAATGTTATAGATATTTTTACGCCTTTTATTTATGTTATGAGAAATTTTTGAGAGGTTATAGTATAAGCTATACTTTTCAAATAATGTTTTTAGGTTGGTAAAATGTTTGACGATTTTATGCTTTAAAATATTTTCCTTTGGATTTTTAAATGGCAGTTGGATGTTTATTTTTAAAATGATGTCAAAAATATTTTATTGTTCGGCCGATGATAAGTGAGGTTTTTAAAAAAAATAATTTCTAGCACGTTTTAAGAAAATGAATAAGCAGACGTTTCATTAAGAGCGTCTAGTAGCATCGCTCCATGATTCCCTAGGTATCACTGATAGTGTCTTCAAGAACCAGTCGATTATGATTAACATATAGCATAGTCCCTTCATCTCATATATCCCAATCGAATCTGCAACCATTGGTTCATCGAGGGTTGCACAATAATTCGATAACTATGTGATACATACAAATAATGGCATTCCATGAACTATTGGGAAACTCTTTCCCTAACGTACATCTCATACTCTGGCTAGAGACTCTACGCACTATTATTTCATCAGATCACATAGGATATCCACACCTATAGGTGAGCGGTGAATCCCCGACTACAATGCACTGGCTCCTATATATGTCGCAATTGTACCCAACTTCGCCATCTGATGACTCTCCTGGAGCCGGTAAACGAGTCAAAGCACATCACTAGCATATAGAGCCTCAGTGTTGTCCCGAGTCGTAAGGACTAATGTTGTACAATCATAACCACAGACTTATCCTCTCGATGAATGATAACCACTTGGAAAGTCCGAAGGAGGGTTTTTCAGTATAATCATCATATGACTACCCGTCTGCATGTTTGGACATCTCTATGCCCTTACCAAGAAACACGGTACACAACATCACAGATACTAGTTCCGAGCTCAAGCGACCTTTATCCATGTTTTAAGCGGCTGAATCGACTAGGAACGAATTTAGATCATACACTGTTTACAAACGAGTTTCAACATTGAATTACGATTCATTTGTATTAAAGTATAATAATCAAGGTCTTCAACAGTTGGCTTGCAGAGCATCTACTCTAACAATCTCCCACTTGCCCTAGAGCCAACTACCCATAAACTGTATTCTCATTGCTTCGCGATGCTTTTCCAACAATGGTCCTGGCAAGGGCTTTTTAAGTGGATCAGCAACATTATCTGTAGAGGGGACTCTTTCGACTGATATTTCACCTCTTCCCACAATCTCCCGGATGATGTGGAACTTTCCAGTACATGTTTAGATCGCTGATGAGACATTGGTTCCTTTGCTTGCGCAACGGCACCAGTGTTGTCGCAGTACACCGGGATTGGATCAATTCCATTAGGAATAACGCCCAACTCTTGGACAATATTCCTCATCCAAAATGACTCTTTGGCTGCAGTAGATGTAGCAATGTACTCAGCTTCAGTGGTGGAATCCGCAACGGTGTCTTGCTTAGAACTTGTCCAAGAGACAGCCACACCATTAAGCAAGAATACAAAACCAAAGGTCGATTTCAAATCATCTACATCATATTGGAAACTAGAATCAGTGTAGCCTTCCAATTTTAATTCTCCACCCCCATAGACCATGAACAAGTTCTTAGTCCTTCTCAAGTACTTAAGAATATCTTTCACGGCCTTCCGATGCATTGGACCAAGGTTTGCAGGATATCTTCTTGTAACACTCAGGGCGTAAGCAAAATCAGACGTGTCGATATCATACCATACATGATACTACCAATGGCTGACGCATATGGAATACGTGTCATCATCTCTATCTCTTCATCAGTTTTGGGACACATAACTTTAGATAGAGTAACACCATGACACATTGGTAAGTATCCTCTCTTGGACTCTTCCATAGAAAATCGTTTCAGAATGGTATAGATATAAGTTGTTTGGGTGAGTCCTAGCATCTTTTTTTTATCTATCTCTATAGAGTTGTATTCCCAATACATAGGATGCTTGACACATGTCTTTTATGGAGAATTTACTTGGTAACCATACTTTAGTCGATTGCAGTAATCCTACCTCATTCCCAATTAGTAGGATGTCATCAACATAAAGTACTAGGAATGTCACTGCACTCCCACTAACTTTTTTGTACACACATGGTTCCTCAGGATTCTTAGCAAAACCAAACTCTTTGATAGTGTTATCAAATCTGAGGTTCCAACTTCTTGATGCCTGCTTGAGACCATATATTGATCTCTGAAGTTTGCATACTTTATGCTCACTTCCTACTGATGTGTATCCCTCAGGTTGAGACATATAAATTTCTTCTTTGATGTCTTCAATAAGGAATACAGTCTTTACATACATTTTCCATATCTCATAGTCATATCATGCTGCTATGGCCAGCAGTATTTTAATGAACTTAAACATAGCAACTGGTGAAAAAGTTTCCTCATAGTCAATTTCTTGTCTTTGAGTATAACCCTTTCCAACCAGTCTTTCTTTGAAGGTCATTACCTTCCTATCTGCCCCAAGCTTTCTTTTTTAGATCAATTTGCATCCTATGGGAACGATTCCCTCAGGTGGATCAACCAATGTCCAGACTTGGTTTGAATACATAGAGTCCATTTCAGACTGCATGGCTTCAAGCCATTTGGTCAGTATCAGATATTGCTTCTTTGAAATTCATTGGATCACATCCAACACAATGCTCATCACGGCTTTGTTCATGAAGAAGTGTATATCTTACAGGTGGTCTAATAACCCTATCAGACCTTCTAGGAGCTTGTGCTTCAACTACTGGTTGTTGGGAAATGGGTTCAACTTCTATAGTTGAGGGAGTATCTTGAATTTCTTCAAGCTCTATCATCTTGCCTTTTCTTTCTAATAGAAATTCTTTTTTCCAAAAAGGTGGCATTTCTTGAAACAAACACTTTTGCTTCATTGGGATGATAGAAATAATATCCAACAAAATTCTTTGGATATCCTACAAAGTAGCACAAAGTGGATCTACTATCCAATTTTTCTCCCACTGTCTGCTTCACATAAGCAAGACATCCCCATATTATCATGTAAGAATATTTTGGAGTTTTTCCCATCCATATCTCATATGGTGTTTTATCAACTGCTTTAGTATGAACATTATTCAACAACATTGCCGCAGTTTCAAGAGCAAAACCCCAAAACGATATAGTCAATTCAGTTAATATCATCATGGATCGAACCATGTCCATCAAGGTTCGATTTCGATGTTCAGAAACACCATTCAATTGTGGTGTTGCTGGAGGAGTCCAATGTGAGAGAATCTCATTCTCTTTTAGATGATCCAAAAATTCAGCACTTAAGTATTCTCCACCTGGATCAGATCAAATTGCCTTAATACTTCTTTCTAGCTGGTTTTCTACTTCAGATCTGAACTCTTTGAACTTTTCAAATGCTTCAGATTTGTGTTTCATCAAATAAACGTACCCATACCTCGAATGGTCATCAGTAAATATAATGAAATAGGATTGCCCAAATTTTGTGCTAACACTTAGCGGGCCACAAACATCCGTGTGGATCAAATCCAGTACATTATGTGCACGTTCCACGTTTCCATTGAATGGAGTCTTAGTCATCTTTCCTTTTAGACATGACTCACAAGTAGGTAGAGAATTTATGTCTGACATGTCAAACATGCCTTCTCCCACTAATTTGTGCATCCTTCTTTGGGAAATATGACCTAGTCTAGCGTGTCATATTTGTGCGGGATTTGGATCTTCTATCTTTCTTTTGTTTGTTGTTGTTTTCGTATGCGCTTGGACATTGTTTAACAGAATATATTATAATTTTAAGTTATAGAGATTGTTTGTTAATTCCCCAGTTCCAATCAAACATTCATTCTTGTATAAATTACAAACATCTTTAGCAAAATCACAAGAATAACCATCCCTATCAAGCATAGAAATAGAAATAACGTTTTTAACCAATTCAGGAACAAATAAAACGTCTCTAAAAAACAACTTAAAATTATTTTCTAAAATTAAAGTAACGTCTCCAATGGCAGTGGCAGCAACTCTTGCTCCATTTCCTAGTCTTAGAAAGGTCTCACCATCTCTAAGCCTCTTCCTTCTTCCCATCACCTGCAAATCATTGCATAGATGAGAATCACATCTGGTATCCAATACCCAAGAAGAGGAATGAATAGAAACATTACCTTCAATATAAAACATACCATGGCCAGAACTCTTCTGGGAAAGATACTCCTTGCAATTACGCCTCCAATGTCCAGGCTTGTTGCAGTTGAAACAGACTTGTTCTGACTTGTCAGGCTTTGTGGGCCCCGGATTTGGTTTCTTGTATGGCTTCTTGTTGGGCTTGTTCTTCTTTAGAGGGGCAGAATGCTTCTTGCCTTTATTTGGGGCTCCCCTTTTTGTACCGGACGAAGAACCCACTAGAAGAACATGCTTTTCATTTTTAATTGTGGCTTCATAATTAGTAAGCATATTGACCAACTCTTAAAGGGTGACCTCAAGCTTGTTCATATTTAAATTTACCACAATACCACAAATCTATCGAACGAGGCAGGCAAAGACAGCAAGAGAATATCAGTCAAGAGATCACTAGGAATAACCAATTCCAGCCCCACCAACTACTCGATGAGCCCAATCATCCTAACACCATGCTCATGGACCGAAGTCCCATCTCGCAAGCGTGTAGCCATGAGTTCTTTCACAATAGCATGTCTCTTTGAATGAATTTGTACAACATACAATTCTTTCAGATGAAGGTGAATGTCAGCAGCATTCACCGCCTCTTCGAACCTCCTCTGGAGTTCATTCGACATAGAAGCCGACACATAACTCTTAGCTTGAAGATCGTGGTCTCACCATTTCTCAAGCTTAGCTAACTCAGTCCTACTGATATCAGGAGCTGCCTCTTTTGGTGGCTTCTTATCAAGCACATATGCAATCCTTTCGGAGTTCAGAACAATCTTTAAATTTCGAAACCAGACATAATTTTAAAATTGTCTCATCATTTTTATTTTAAAAATCGCGTTTCATATTTGTATGTGTTGTCGGATTCATACAATAATATTATTTAATAATATACATACATGCATATTACTATATATCGCATATATCATAGTATGACATTCAACAACAGACAAGGTTGATCACCAACACTATTAGATCCATGTGAGCCAAACATGGATTCAGTTCCAAATCCTAGGTGAATGCATGTCTTCATCTTGTTCATCGGGCCCACCATATTCCAGTCTTGATCTCCCACGATTTCTAATAATTACATTTAAATAGTCATGGCACATAAGGGATACATCTCATGGAGTGAGAACGGGCCATAAACCAGGCCCACTTAAATAATATCAAATATTAACAAAATGAATAAAACAGCAAAATATCCTAACATACACCTAACACATTGGTCAAGGATCTCAATCATTCTTCATGCATTTAATATCAAATATTAGCATCAATTTAATTAAACAAATTTAATTAATTGATAAATCATATATCTAATAATTTTATTACTAAACACCACAATTATTAAAGAATTTAATAAATTAAACAAACACCTTTATTTAGTTTCAAATTAAATCAATAATAATTGATTTCTTGTAAAACTTATTTTACCATAAATAATAAAAATCATATTCTAATTATTTATTTTACAAGAAAATTATTAATTTTACAAAAATTAATTTTCCAAATGAAAAATTGAACAAATTTTCAAAAATATCAATTTTGCCCAAAAATTTAAAAAATCAAAAATTGAACCTCATGCCCAAACAATTCAAGCCCATCATCCAGCAGTGTTCCCGAGACACTCCCGGGCAGCCGTCCAAGTTGGCCACCCGCTGCCCAAATGTTTCGGGCAGTGGCAGCAACCTGTGCGCGCGGCGCCGCGCGCAGCGTTGCGCTGTTCGTCTCTGCGCGTAGGGCGCTGCGCAGCCTAGGGCGGTCTGCCAGGAACAGTTCTAGGCAGATCCAAATTCTTTTTCCTGGAAAAATAATTTTAATGGTGCTACAATTTCCTAAAAAATTTCCTGTGTGGTTAGGAAATAAAAATATTCAATATCAAAACCATACGATTTAGAAAAAACTGGCTCTGATACCACTGTTAGATCTCGATTTTCTCGTGCCTAAAACGCAGCAAAAGTTTAAATATTTTTAGATCTTGACTTTCAAGATCCTTTTCGACACTCATATGGTTTTTAAAATTAAACATTCATTGGAAGTAAATCGTTATACTTTTGGTGAATAAATCACCAGGCTCCATCTATTTCGGGATTAGCGGAGATAGCTCTTGATGAATTTCCTACGAACTTTCTTCAGATCTCCTTTGTGTATTCTTCTAATCAGGTCCACGACTAGATTATTTGCTCCTCTTCCAAAATTACACTAGAAAATTTGGAAGAAGTTTTAACGTTGGAGAGAAAAATAAGAGAGACGGCTCAACCCTCTTTCCAAAAGGAAAGGGCCGAAAATTTGAGGAGAAGAGAGGCAAAATTTTCGAAAATTGTGAGATTGGAGACTAGGGTTATGGCTTGATTACTCCTATTTATAATCAAGTCATGACCTTGATACATATAATTAACATTAATGGGATTGATTAATTAATTGGACTAGTCCAATTAGTTTAATTAATTAATCAAAGTCCATTAAGAACTTTAATTATTTAGTATGTTGGACTTGTTCTCCTACAAGCCCATTAAACATACTTCCCACCAATTTTAATTTAATATTTAATAAACTCAACTTTTGAGTTTAATAAATTAAATCCATTATAAATTCAACATTTGAATTTATTATTTAAATTATAAATTCAACTCCTTGAATTTTATCAGCTCCAAAATTTAATAAATTAAATTATCAAATTTTATAAATTCAACTCCTTGAATTTATTCTCCCAAAATTTAATTATCATAAATTCAACTCCTTGAATTTACCATATCATAATATAAATTCAACTTCTTGAATTTAGTTTCTCAACAGGAACAAATGATCCAGTGCTTGTGTGACTCTCAATGGTTCAGGGATACAGCTAGCCGTAGGTTCACAACTCTTTGTGATTCAGGACATAATCATTTATTCGGGCTTACCCTTATTTTCCTCATTCTATATATCAACAATTGATCATGAGAATGTCAGAAATCATATTGCTGATTAAACCCATCGAATCATGGTAAGAGCGTCTAGTAGCATCGCCCCATGATTCTCTAGGTATCATTGATAGTGTCTGCAAGATCCAGTCGATTATGATTAACGTATAGTACGGTCCCTTCATCTCATATATCCCGATTGAATATGCAACCATTGGTTCATCGAGGGTTGCACAATAATTCGATAACTATGTGGTACATATAAATAGTGGCATCGCATGTATTATTGAAGAACTCTTTCTCTAACGTACATCTCATACTCTAGCTAGAGATTCAACGCACTATTATTTCATCATATCACATAGGATATCCACACCCATAGGTGAGCGGTGAATCCCCGACTACATTGCACTGGCTCCTATATGTATCGCAACTGTACCCAACCTCGCCACCTGAAACTCTCCTGGAGTTGATAAACGATTCAAAGCACAGGCCTAGCATATAGAGCTTCAGTGTTGTCCCGGGTCGTAAGGACTAATGGTGTACAATCATAACCACGGACTTATCCTCTCGATGAATGATAACCACTTGGAAAGTCCGAGGGAGGGTTGTTCGGTATAATCATCATATGACTACCCATCTGCATGTTTGGACATCTCTATGTCCTTACCAAGAAACGCTTTACACAACATCACGGATGCTAGTCTCGAACTCAAGCGACTTTTATCCATGTTTTAGGCGGCTGAATCGACTAGGAACGAATTTAGATCATACAGTGTTTACAAACGATTTTCAACATCAAATTACGATTCATTTGTATTGAAATATAATCAAAGTCTTTATCTATGTTTGATAACATGGGTATACAGATAAAGAAATAACAAACCATTAAATAATGAATTATATTAAAATAAAGATTGTTTATTACAACTGAGTCAATAAAATCTCAAGCCAACAGTTGGCTTGCAGGGCATCTACTCTAACATATCCAGCATCAACATCAAGCCGTATATCCAAAATATAGTATTTTTCAAAATATTCTTAACAAATGGGCAGAACAATATACAATGACTAATAGCAGCTTAATTAAAATTACATTCCAGGCAGACGCCATTTGACAGAACATGATGCCTAGCCAAGTTTTCTACAGTAGGTACAAAATCCCTAGAAGCTCTCCACATGAATATCTTAATTTTTGGATTTACATGCAATCATCGACAAATTTTAATTATCCCAAATCCCTCTCTTGATTTTTTAGGATGGCTCCTAAAACCCGATATTGGTTGGGAGTTTGGTCACATCTAGGTGATAATCGGAAGATAATAATATGCAAATTTTGTGGAAAAACCAAAAACGGAGAAATTACGAGATTCAAAGAACATATTTCACTTGTTAGTGGAAATTTCCAGGTATGTTATAAAGCTCCCAAGGAAATATCATTGATGATCCGGAAACATCTTCAAGATTCAAAGACAAAAAGAAATATATTGAAAAATAAAAAAGAACTTGGCTTAGAATCAATTCAACAAAGCGTTCATGAATTGGAAAGTGAAAGTAGTGGTGAAGACGCTTCAGAAGATATTGAAACTCAACAATTTCGAAAAGCGTTGAAAGAAAGTCGTAACACTAGAGCTTTCGAGGAAGAGATGCGTAACCGATATGGTCAAGGTAAACAATATATATAATTTCATTAAATCATGTGTGTATGCAATTAACAATTTATTCTATATGTCTGATAGTAAATTTTTAATTGTAGGATTTATCGGTCCTAGTTCATCGTCTTGTTTGAATCCTGGTTTGAAAAGAGAGATGCATCGTAGCTTGAGTGTAAAAGAAAAATCTAAATTGTCATCAAAGGGGATTGACCTTTTATGTTTCCTCAAAGCATAAGAGTATAAAAAATTGGTTTGGTGCGAAAAAGGTTAAGGGAGTTGGAAAGGCTATTTCAAGCATCGTTCCGCAACCGTTCCACAACATAATATTGGAACTGGAACGGTATTTGCCGTTCCAAGCACCGCAACCGTTCCGGCGAACCATGGAGATAAGACTAGCCACTTTAAAGTTATGTGACTTGCCCCAAAACTAAGCCTGCCTTTGAAAGAAGGTAAAAAAAACTTAAAATCCGTAGCTCCAAGCATATCAATATACACTGCCCATCCCCAACTCGTCAGCACAGTCGTTTTTTAATAAAATCTCAGCTCCATATAATTTAACGTCAAACATAGGATGGATTGGTGCCTAAATCAACGGCCATTATATCCAAATGTTTGAAATATCTAGTTTTTAGGACTCTAGCCATCAAATATTGAGGATATTAAATGATTTTCCATACTTGTTTAGCCAAGAGAGCTTTATTGAAAGAAATTAAGTTACAGAAACTCATTCCCCAAAAGCATTTCGGTTTTCAAAGGTTATTCCATCTCGACCAATGCATACTTTTTTTCGTTTGTTATCATTCCACCAAAAATTAGCAAACGTTTGTTCGGCACCATGGATTATACATATCAATTAGCTCTCGCTTATCGATTATCTTTTGTTATTTATGATGTATATGTTTATTATAAATAATCAATATGTGTGTTATTATTAATATAATAACAAGAGTTGCATGAATCCGACAAGCATACAAACAAACATGACACAACTTTTTTAAAATTAATAATGAGACAATTTTTAAAATAGAATATTTCAATTTGGATAAGATATAAAATTTAAATCAAACTCATTTAAAGAAAAAATAAAATAAAGTTTGATATTTTCTTGACTTCCATCAACGGTGAATGCATGATGATGCTACCCGTGGTTAGTGTATGACTCTTATTATTTGGGAGGCCTAGACAATGGAAAGTTGTGATTTTCACTGACATATTTGAAGTAAAAGGAAATTGGTTTCCCTTTTTTCATCATATGGTGGTGAAAATGTCAAAATAGTGGGAGGTAATTCGTAAAAACAAAGTTGTGAACTCCTCCTGCCACACCGTAGTTGAATGGTGTGTCAGAACTTCGTAATCAGACATTGATGAAAATGGTTCTAACTATGATGAGAGTATCATCCATTTGGGGATTTGCGCTTGAAACATCGACAAAGTTGTTGAACCAAGTCCATATAATGGCAGTGGATAAAACTTCATATGGGATATGATGGGAAAGCCACACAAATATTCTTACTTAAGAATATGGGGATGTCCAGATTACATGAAATAGGCAATGGGAGACAAATTTGATAGTATAAAAAATTTGTGCTACTTTGTGAGATATCCAAATAATTATGTTGGATATTATTTCTATGATCACAATGAAAAAATGTGTTTTCTCAAGGAATGCCACCTTCTTATAAAAGGAGTTTCTATTTGATGGAAAATATGGGATAATAGAACTCGATGAGATTCGAGAACAACCCACTACAAAATAGGAAAACCCACATCCCAACCAATCGAAGAAACACAAGCTCCTAGATTATCCGAAAGGTTCTCAAGATCACCTAAGAGTATGAGCCTACTTCTTGAAGAGGGCCAAGGTGAGCCCATTCTTGGATGTGATCCAAGAAACTACAATGAAGTACTATCTGATAATGATTCATCCAAATGGCTTGAAGCCATGTAGTCCGGGATGGACTCCATGAATTCGAACCAAGTATGTCCTTAGTAGAACCACATAAGAGAATTGTTCTTATAGGATGCAAATGGATTTACAAAAGGAAACTTGGATAGATGGGAAGGTGGTGACCTTCAAAACAAGATTGGTAGCAAAAAAAATATACTTGAAGGCAAGGTGTTGATTATGAGGAAACATTTTCTTCAGTCACGATGTTCAATTCCATTAGGATACTACTAGCAATAGCAGCATGTATGACTATAAAATATGATATATGGATGTGAAGATAGTTTTTATTAATGAGGATGTTAAAGAAGATATTTACATGTCTCAACCTTAAGTATTAAAATCAGTAGAAAGTAAGCATAAAGTAAGCAAACTTCATAGATCCATCTATAGTCACAAACAGACATCAAGTAGCTGGAGCCTCATATTTGACAACATTATCAAAAAGTTTGATTTTTCCAAATACCATGAGGAATCTTGTGTATACAAGAAAGTTAGTGGGAGTGCAGTGACATTCCTGGTACTTTACGTTAATGACATACTACTCATTGGAAATGATGTAGGGATGTTGCAATCAACTAAAGTATAGTTAGCTAGTAAATTCTCAATGAACGATATGAGTGAAGCATCCGATGTATTAGGAATACAAAAAAATAGGGATATATCCAAGATGATGCTAGGGCTCATCCAATCAACAAATATTGATACAATATTGAGGAGATTCTCTATGGAGGAGTCCAAGAGGATATATCCCAATGTGTCATGGTGTGAATATATCCAAGTCCATGTGCCTTAAAACTGATGATGAGAGAGAAACTATGAGCCACATTTCATATGTGTCTGCTATAGACAATGTATGTATGGCATGATATCTACTCGACCTGGTATTGCAAATGCACTGAGTGTTGTAAGTAGATATCAGTCGAATCCCAGTCCGTTGCATTGGAAAGCCGTAAATGGCATTATTAAATACTTAAGAAGAACTAAAAATTTGTTCTTGATTTACGGGAGTGTAGAATTAAAATTGGAAGACTATAATGATTTTAGGTTTCACTAATATGTGGATGATTTGAAATCAACATCTGGATTTGTATTAATCTCAATGGTGGTGTTGTCTCTTGGAAGAGTTCCAAGTAAGTCACCACAGCGGATTCAACCACTGAAGTCGAATACATAGTTATGTCGGCTGAATCAAATAAGAGTGTTTGAAAGGGAAATTTCATTAAAGAGTTGGATGTCATTCCTCAAATAGTTGATCCAGTCACGGACTATTATGACAAAACTGGTGCCGTTGTGTAAGAAAAAGAATCGTTCTCTCATTAGCGGTTGAAACATATACTGTGGAAGTTCTACATCGTCCAGGAGATTGTGGGAAGAGGAGACATATCGGTATAGACAGTCACTTCTGCAGACAACATTGCTAATCCACTAGCGAAGCCCCTTCTAAGACCATTGTTTGAAAAACATCATGAAGGAATATGTCTAAGATCTATGAGTAGTTGGCTATAGGGCGAGTAGGAGATTATTAGAGTAGGTGTCGAGCGAGTCAAATTGTGGATTGAGCTTTATTGACTCTAATGAAATCAATCTTTATTTTAATAATATTTTGCAGTTTTATCCAATTACCGTATTATGCTTACTTATATACCCATTCAAGTTGTATAGATAAAGTTCTTAAATATATAATAGGTACCATGAGGTATGCCTCATAACGTAAGATCATAAAACTCATTAAGAAACGTACCGTATATTCTAAACATGTTCCTACTCGAATCAGTTGTTTAAAATAAGGATAAAGGTCGCTTGAGATTGTGACTAACATCATGTTTAATTGGTAAGGACATGGATATGTCCATTCATACAGATGTGCGATCATATAATGATGCACTAAACAACCCTCCATCGGAGGAAAGCGAAAGCATTGAATCATTCCTGAAGGGAAGTAGTTTTCACTTATCGAGTGGAATAGTTCGCGGTTATGGTTGTACACCATTAATCCTTTTACCCGGGACAATATAGGGGCTCTGCATACTAGAATGCACTTTGATCTATTTACTGACTCCATTGAGGGTCATCAAGTAGCGATGTTGAGTATAATTTTGAAATACATAGGAGTAAATGTATTGTAGTCGGGGATTTACCGTTTGCCTACGAGTAAACAACCTATGGATGTTAAAATAAACACACGACGCCCAAGGATAGTTTCGAGCGTTGAAAAAAAAATTTAAAACTTACGTTGCACTTTGGGTGAGAGAAATCGGTACACCAACAATACACACACTCGAAGCCAACAATAACATTTTCCATTATCAATCTCCTTGGGATGAGACACTTTTGTAAGAGTCAACGATTTAAGAAAGTACAGGTCTGAATCTATTTGTAATTGCACGAACCACAATTTTATAGCACGTATTACATAGGCAAATGGGCTAAAGTCTTTTGTCGTTGATGGCTCTTTTATTTTTGATATTAGAGTGATAATGCTATGATTCCAATATGTGATGTTACCTTGGCCTTTAAGAATAGATATAGTTGTTGTAGTGATATCATTGAAAATAAATAATAAAAAAAAGATTTTCGGGTCATATTGGGTTAACTCGGGCTGACATGAACCCGACTCTACTCAGTTAATTTTTTCGGTTTAGATTTTGAATCTTTTTTACACCTCTACATGAAGTATAGGTAACTGGAATACTAATCGATTTTATAATAAATAAGTAAATAATTTTTTCGTACAAAAAATATATAATAAATCGGTGTGATGTAGAAGGTAAAAAGCAACCCATAATTGGATAGTATTAATTTAAGCGTAAAACTACCTAATATAGGCGGAATTTTTTAAAATTTTAAACTTATACAAAGAGAAACGTGTTATAAATTCCTCCATTAATATAGAGGTTTGGTGGAGTGATAGGTGGTCGCATTAAAATTATTTTAATTAATGAAAGCGTGTTCGCCGATTTAAGATGTCTCCATTTTATTTCAAGTTGCCTTTAATAATAGTCATTTATTCAATTAGTTAATGATAGGTAAAAATCATCTTCCATTACAAAAGATAAAATTTTCTAATGTGCATAGCAGGAGCGTCAATGACGCATCTGAGACAAAAACTTATGTGAGACAGTCTCAAGGGTTGTATTTTGTGAAAATGATCTTTTATTTGGGTCATCCATGAAAATTTATTACTTTTTATGCATGCTAAGATTATTTCTTTTTATTGTGAATATCGGTAGGATTGACTCGTCTCACAGATAAAGATTCGCGAGATCGTCTAACAGAACACCTACTCCGCATCCGAACTCTTCTATATCGTGTTTACCTGAATCTTCCTAATTCAGATAACGATTTTGGATACAACAACAACAACTGATGCGCTCAAAAAATGTGCATCCATAAAAATACCTTGAATCGATGATCATGAACCAATTCTTCTATATACCGAATCAAACCGCTCCAAAAATATAACTGTGTGTCAAAGAAACGGGTGAGATGACTCCGCCCAAAGGCGAAGCCACTCTGACGCTCAAGTCAGTATAGTGTTTTGAGAAAAATACAAGACTAGCGTAAATAATTGTATATGAAAGCGTAAATTAATTAGGGTTAGGAGCCCTTTATTTATAGGTGTGGAGTCTTAGATAATATAGAATTTTGTAATATATGGTAACTAGATTTGTGCATATCAATGCAATATCTTGTAATATCTCTAAAATTAATTAATGATATGATAGGATTTTTACCATATCATCAAACAACAACAATAATAATTAGGGTTTGAATTGGGCAATAATTAGGGTTTGAATCCAAATTCGGTTAATTCGGTTGAACTTACAAGTCAAATTTCTGTCAAGTGAATATTCAGAATCAAGCTACAGCCTTTTTATATTATAAATAAATAAAAAAATTCTAAAATATTAAATATACCGAGTTATTATTAATAAACTAACAATAAACTAACTCATATGAATCACCAAATACTTTTTGTGAGCGTAAAATATATATAAAGTGTTTAAAGAGCTCATAAATTTACCCAAGTAAATGATAGAGAGAGGTGAATATTTTTAAAAAAATTAATAAAATATTTTTACTAATCTTACCAAGCTGGGAAATAATCGGTAAGCTCTAGGATGTTTAGAGTTGGAATAAACATAGAAAATAGAATATTAATTTTGTTGATATTTTTGTAATTTTGATTTTCTATATTTGAATATCGTATCCTTCATTTTCGTAAGTTTTCCTACTTAGATAATTATTAATTATTGCAAACTATTATAAAATCATCTAAAAAATTATTAAACTTTGATATAATTAATTTCAATATGTTTTACACAAGAATTATTTAATTAAAAAATATCACACACATAACTTGCTATACATGTAAAGATTTATGGGTATTGGATAACATATCTGAACAAAAAAATCAACCCAGAGATCCACGACAAACAAACGTAGCAAATATAATATAATAACGAACCAACCTAGGTTTGAGTAAAATACACAATATTCAAGACATTGTTCAATTTTAATTTTAATTTCAAGTATATTATCTATTCAATAGTATTACGATTATGTCATTTTTCGATTGAGCTTTAGCAAAGGAAATTATTGCATCTCAAATATCTCATTTTCAATAATTAACCTCTTTCCAATCTTGAGAATCAAACTTATGACACTGTCTCTGATACCAATTGTAGAGTCAAATACAATATTTTTAACAAAAAAGTATAACCGATGATAATGATGTAATTTTAATTCTTTAAGAAAAATTATTGTATCCCAACATCTAATTTAAAATTAGATCTAGATAATATTAAGAACTAAATATGCATGGTGTAGAATCAATAGTCAAGTAAAATTTTATATTATACAATATTTAGTATATTGTGCAAAATAAAATCAAATATGCATCATAATCTTCAACTCATTTTTTTAGAAAAATAAATTTAAAATATTTAGAAATTAATATAATGATTTAGTTAAGTATAGGGTTGATCAACTTTCTAAAAAGGTGGCCTAAATCGATTGATTGAATCGAATTGGGCCACATTTATATATATAGTTTATTATATAGACCATGTTTTAGAAAAAAAATTTAAACACCATTACACCAATGGGTGAGGTATGTGGCAAATTAAAGCTATAATCTCATCAACTGCATTGCACAATTCGAGAAGTTGATTCTTACTAATATCACGTGAGTTTTTTGGTCCATTCTTACTTCATATTTCATGTACTTATTATTATTTTTATTAAACATTTTAGAGTTACACTGGATATGATCAAGTTCTTGTTGAATATGAGTCGAACTTCTAAATTTTTGTTTTATTTACAAAATGTTTGGTATTAAAGCTTGATTATTGAAGTTGATGAAAATCTCGAGGCCTGCTGGGAGCTCAGATCTCGTTGTGGAAGCTCGGGTCAACTTTCGGATCTGGAAGTACAAACAGAAACGTTAGAAGGAGGTCGAAGGTTGTTCAGGAATAGCTTATTTGACGCTCAACTCAGATAATAAAAAATACAGAGAGTACTGTGTGTGTTCAGAATGAGTGAATCTATGTTTCTGAATAAAAAATTACCTGAACATGGTATTTATAGGAGAAGAGTCACGATGTGAAGTAGAGTTTTTGGACGAATACAACTCTAGTCTTTGTAAGATTTAATTCCATTGGAATCCTTCCCTCTTTCGACTCTAGATTCTCAGAATCTCGGATATAATAAGATTAAATCTTTACGAGCATTATTTCTACGGATTACATATTGATGTATGAGAGTGGGAGCTCATTGAGGCATGAGCTCGACTGTCGTGTAGTAAGAAAGTCCAGGCTTTCTGTGAGAGCTTGGTTCGGGAGGTTCGCCTAGACTTTCTCAATCGCAGCAATGATATGTACTGGGTGGCAGGCCAAGACCTGACTGGGAGGTCGGCAACACCATGCTACTCGATAAGATTATGGAAGTATGGAAGGTCGGCTGTGCCAGGCTCCTGGATGACATTCCAACAAATCTGAGTAAATAAAGCCCAAGTTGGGTCCTCAGATATCCCGATGGATCTGGGAGAATATGATGACGTCTTAATGATCCATAGCTATTAAGAAGATCTCCTCAGACTACCTGGATATCGGGCATGAATTCTCCCTAGCTGTCGAAAATGGGCCGAACCTATCTTCTGGGGTATCACTAGTCCCCTCCCCCTCAAGTCGAATTGGTGTCTGGGACCAGAAGCTCGCTATAGTCTTATCCATGTCTATTCATACCCTGATTTTGAAATGTCTCCTCCATTTATTACCCAAACAATTACTTTTGCGCACTTCAAGACGATTTCGATTGTTCAATCTGTTTGCAATCAACTATCCGATCTCATCTTGGTCTCTTTATAAATAATTGTCCTCACTCTTTATTCATACTTTACATTTCTACCCTTTTTCACATCGGGTCCGACCTCAGACTTCCGATTCCTTCTTAACTCACAACTTCCGACCTTTCTTTCACTTGGTAAACTTTTAACTTATGACCTCCCCCAATAGTTCCTCCAACTCGAGCTTAGAGGATATATTCTGTTAGGTGGATCAAAAATATCTCCGAGCTGATGTCCCTAGCGGCAGGTGAGAACCTTGAAATCGAGGGGGTCAGCTCACGCCTCTCAATTGGTAATGATGGCCTAGTCCGGAACCAGCTCGATTTCTATCACACCGAGGAGCCAATTAGGATGAGAGATCCTTGGTTCGAGCTCTAGCCTTCGTGGTTAGAGGTCTCGGACGAGAACGAGTTCAAGCTCTATCCCACGCCCCTCTTGAATACAAATTTTCCTTTCCTCATGCTAAGGACAGAGCTCACACTCCCCCTCCGAGATATTACACCTTATACCAAGATCAGCTTGAGGGTGGACTTCGATTTCCTATATCAATCTTTTTTAGCAGATCGGCTTCGGTCAATTTATCCCCAACACTTTTCATACCTTTGATTTTGTAGTTTTTTAGCAGCTCGGCTAATTCTCTATTGTGACCATCGTTGAGGGAGCTGAAGTTCTCCAAGACACCACATATAGGAAATGACAAGCCCCTGAAAGCCCTATTCCTCAAGGTCAGTCTGCCAGCAGTGGGAAGGATGGTATTGTCCATGCTTATGTTTTGTCTCTCCGGCAGGTGAGGTTGGACAACCACTCGCAGGTCCTCCACTGTCGCTCCAACCTCTATATGTACATTGATGACCTTTGCATTGTGGGAGTGATACCTTTGTCCCACACCTGAAAAATTAAAGATTTAAAATGAGTTTTAGGGCTATAATGGACTTCTATAGCAACTTGGGTTAATCATTTTCATAAAGCGAGGACGAATACGAAGTAGTCGCTACAAAAGGCCTATTGTGCAGTCACGCAGTCATGGGCCCGGGCTCGAGGCATGACAGAATGGTATCAGAGCCTGTCACCGGCATGGAACACCGAGAAATAAGTGCTATGCGGGCCAAAGTGCTACGTGCATGGGAGCCACCTCATGAACATGCGGGGCAAAGTGCTACATGAGGGGAGTCACCTCTTGAACCTGTAGGAGCCACCTCTAGATTCTCGGTGCTGATGGATCGAGTGGTCAGGCCGCGACGAGGACGTCGCGTTCTGAAGGAGGGGTGATTGTGATACTCTTGTCCCACATCTGAAAAATTAAAGATTTAAAATGAGTTTATAAAGGGCTATAATAGACTTCTATAGCAACTTGGTTAATCACTTTCGTAAAGCGAGGACGAATACGAAGTTGTTGCTATAGAGGCCCATTGTGCAGTCACGCAGCCGCGGGCCCGGGCTCGAGGCGTGACAGTGGGGGTCAGGCCTACTCCTCTAGCCAGAGTCATGCTTAGGGACGTCACCACTGTGGCCAATGCTAACTTAATTCATGGTTTCAGTTGGACTGAGCTCACCATGACGTCCTGTAGTGACAATGCCGAGGTAATGTTTCTCAGGTGCTCTTCTTGTACATTTTTTCAAGATTTTTTCTATATTTGTTTTAGGTGGCCCTTCTGAACATTGAGGTCACCCTCCAGGCCAGCAACTACTGGGAGCAATTTTCTATGGACTCCAAGGCCTTTGAGGCCGACTTGGATGAACTGGAACAGAAAGAGGCCGAACTTACCTTAGCTCTGGAGAAGGAGTAGGCCAATGCGAAGAGGCGGGAAGCTGACATGCGCCAGGGTTTTGTAGCCAAGCTCTTGAAGCTGAAAAACAAGTTATGGTTTGCTTAGTTGCCTGGAAGCTTCCAAGAGGATACTCAGGTTGTTAAGGAGGAGTTGGCTTTGGCTAAGCAGGACGCTGACTAGGCCCAAGCCGAGCTATGCAAAGGCGCTGAGGTCTTCAAAGAGGCTTTCCTAAATTCGGAGTAATTCGAGGTGATAATTGATTTCAAGGCCCTTGGCTTCCTCGATATTGGCTTTGATGGCTTTGTGGCTCAGTTCAAGGTTGCGCACTATCCTCCAGAGGGGACGTCGGCAAATTTCCTTATTGTAAAGAAGATCTTACACGATCTCCCTCCAAATATGTAAAAGCTTGTAATTATTATTATTTTTTGAGTACAGATCTTCAGGAGAGTGGAATTTTATATTCAACTTGAAGGATCTATTTTGATACATTTGAAGACGTTTCAAACACAATATTCTTCATAAGCTGCAAAAGTTTGTGTTCTATAATAAATACACCGATGAATTAAATCGAATTTGGTTTTCAAACCAAGCGAAAGATACTCAAAATTATCCTTCGTTAAAAAACTTGAACAGTTTAAGCTTTTAACTTGTGTTTAAACTGAATATCTGAGGTAAAGGGGATCACTTCTGGCTTGCATCAGTTCAGTTATGGGAAGAACTGAATTGATAATAAAATCAATTTTAAAACAATAGTTAAACATTTAAGAACACAAGATATATTTATGGATGTTAGGAAACTTTAATTGCTCCTACGTCATCCTTTCTATAACCTCAGGTAGGATCCACTCGAAGATTTTGATTTATACAACACCTTTTACAAACCCTCTCAGTTTAGGACTTACGCTACTGCCTAACTGAACTCCTAGTGTAGACTGAAGGAAACACCTTCCAGCCAAAACTTGTTTAACGTCTATGTATTAAGGACTACAGACACAAGTTTAACGTCTTTGTGCAAGACTCACTCAACTAAACAATGAACTCAACTCTCTGTATATGTGAGTGATTGTATGTGAATGTGTGAGAACTTATCTAATCAGTACAACACGAAAGTGTTCTCACACAGCTGGGCTAGTTGCTTCTGATAAGCTGATATGAAATAAGTGTGCCCTTAGTTTTGTTCACACACTTGTATTATTGTTGTTGTCGATGTTAGTGTGTTTTTCTTCAACGGTCTTGGTCTGGTATTTATAGGCGCTCTTATGACCGTACATGAAGACTCAATAATAATGTATGTTGCATTCGCGTGTGCTTCCTTAGGACATGTCTTGTCACTCTGAAAACTGTTTTGTAAGTTTTTATTTTTTCAACTTTGCTGCAACGTCCATTATTGTACATTTGTCTGTGAGGTAGCTTAAGCCTGAACCCTGTATATTCGCACTCAGCTATATTCCATTGATATTTTTGTCGTGATATGAGAACGTATTAGTTACAAATGTTTGTATGAACTGGTCTGTTGAAATTAGTTTGGACTTATTTCACTATATCAATTGATTTTGTAATGTCTACTAATTAAAATGCTATTAGAATTTTTTTTTTCATAAGCTCGTTTTTCTAAAATTATATTTTTAAGCATGCATGCAATTGTAGCTGAAGATTTCACATTTTTTAAATAAATGAAATCCAAAAACAGATAAAAATACCGCAGTTTAAATATCACCAAATCGTCAACCCTAGACTTACATTAAAAATAAAACAAATATGAAACGAGTAAAAATCCTGACAACCACCAACATAGTAAAAATGAACGAGTATGAAAATATCCATCCAATCTTAATCTCAAAACATAATGTGCGGAAAATACGGTCATCGGGTTCGCGTGCGCATATCCAACTCCGCCTACTCAGTCTTCGGCACCTCCAATCTCCTGATCATAATGCTCATCTGCATCATTCACATCTAGTGAGTCTAAAGAATTAACACACCTGTAACGTTACAGCAAATACATAAACATAACAGACAACAGTGAAAAGTACTTTAATAAAAATACATTTCGTGATCTTAAAAAGTCGTATGCATAATCATAACATGTCGAAGCATAAACATTTTCATAACGTATCTTATCATATCAACATATACGTGTTCGTTTCCTTAATTCGAATTGCGTTCATTAGTTGTGACTTTCGTATCATTGTACTAGGCGATAGATCCATCTACGTATAACCATGGTACCATGCGACGGGGACATCGGTGACACTCTCACCGGTTAACTGAGCCTTGGCCTTACATATCATGGTATCATCATATCATTGTATTAGTCACAACCAGCCCTCATCATTCCAAATATGTCATCATATTCATCACTTAATAAAATCATGCATATATAAATTTTCCTTAAAATCAAGAATGCAACATATTTTTCATATTTACATAAAAATTCATATTCGTGATAACATAAACATTTAAAACATGTCAAATCTTGTTTAGGGCGCTGCCAAGACTAAAAACTCGATCCGCGTGCAAAATGATCCTTTTGTCCCTGGAAAGCATAATTGACCATCTTACCCCTGGACGTCAAAATTTCGACCCTAAGCCTACCAAACTCCTTAAAACACCTAAAAACATAATAATAAGCATTTATTAGACATAAACTCGAGCTCGTTTCAAAACTTATACAATTCGTTTTAAAACTTGGACCCGAGTCTCGGTTTTACCCCGAATCAACCTGAAACTTAACCAATATTTTCCAAACTTAAACCATGCCTTAACCGTACCATACCAGCACTTAAACCACCTAGAAAAGACAACTTATGACCCTCGAACATCACTTGAAAGTTGCTGGAATTTTTATGCGTGCATACACCGAAGTCCTAGTTGCACCCACGACCCCGTAATCGATCCTAGACCAAAAACCAGCATGTCCAGATAATAAGCAACTATATTAAGACCATGATCAAGCCGAGGACTCACTCCTGAACCAACCAAACCCACACCCACTGCCCATGCAATCAGCCACACGTGAGTTACTCGAAAACTAGATCCTACACGACCCTTGCGCCTCGACCGATTCCTAGATCATGACCAACCGCGGATGTGCCCTCCTAGACCACGTCTCAACCCCTTTATCGACTACACTGTGGCTCAGTTCGACTCTGCAACAGCTGGTCCCCTTCCCAATGCCCGATCTAGCCACAACCATCACATAAACACCGTAGGATCGATCGGCCCTCACCAAGACTCGACTAAACCTCAACTCCAGCACCTTGACACCATATATCTCAGTTTGTACAGCCCTTAAACTCTAAGACCTAGCAGCCCCTTGCATTAAAGTCGTGGAAAAACATGAGTACGAGTCAAGCGTATGCATATTCCGTGTCAAAACGATGCAAAAACGATACAACATGATAGATCAAAGAATTTCTATGCAGAAACACACAAATCAGCATATATGATGTGAATGATGAGAAAATGAAATTTTTGGCGTGCCTTTGTGTTTATACGCTCGAACAGGGATGGCAATTTCCTCCGAACCCGTTGGAGGATCCGATGCCCGACCCGAATAGAAGAGGGTATGGAGGGATTTTTAGACCCGATTAAATAATTGGGTAATCAGGTATATGGATTTTCGGGTTCGAGTATGGAGGCGGGTTTGATATAATCCGACCCACGCCCGACCCGAATATCCGTTTAAATTAATATATAAATATATATATGGGTATCCGATAATTCAATTGTATATGATAATAGGGTATTTGGGTTGGGTAGGGTAGGGTATGGGTATCCGATAATTTGATGAGTATGGGGATGGAGATGAAATTCAATACCCAATGGGTATGGGGATGGGTGTATCAAATCCGATCCATACCCTAGCCATTGTCATCCCTACGCTCGAAACCTTAAATATCTTTCTGCAGACATGCACCGGAGAGACGGGGAGGGATTTTCATTGAAAACTTGAGAGAAAACTTGAAGTGGATGCAGGTGTAACTTGAAGAAAAGCTGTTGGAGAAAGTGGGAGGGGTGGCCGTGTAATGTGAAGTAGGGATAAGGTTGGGTGATGGTGATTATGTGATATAATTATGCACTAATGGGCTTTTTAATAAAAATTAAAGGGGTAAAAAGGATTTAAGCCCATTAAGTAATAAAATAATCCCATTAATCTCAAAAGCACTCCCAAAAATATTTCTTTTAGGTATTTTTTTGAAAATATTGCTCGAATCCTCAAAAGTCCACCGACTCGCTAAATTTTGGGTACCGGTTAAAATATGACCCGACGAGTAAAAATACTCCACCAAGGCTTATTTTCGAAATTCTCCCTTAATTATACCATATATTAAATAATTTAAAATAATTATTTAATAAAAATATTTTTCCTAATTATCCTTGGTCTCCGTTCCTCGTTCGAGCGCGAAAATTACTAAAAGCCGCCCTTATGCATGAAACTTTAATGAGCCATGAAATAAAATACATATTCATGATAAAATCATGAATTTAATACATTAAAATAATTTAATTAAAATATATAAGAAATTGATAACTTGCATGCATGTGGATTACGTGGAGCTTCAAATTTTTTTTGGGACTTTACAGATTTGTTCAGCTGAGTTCTTCATCGGTTGAACAGTTCATCAGCTGGCCGGGATTCTGAAAGTCTTCTGCTGAATTACCTATCAGTTGAACAACTGGTTGAACTGGTTCAGTTTTGGCAATCAGTTGACACTTTCAGTTGGAGTCTCAACAGCTTCATTTTAGGCTTTGAGAACTAATCAATTTGCGACCCAATTAGTTTCAGCTTTCTGAACGCTAGGTAAATTTATTAGAAACAAAATAACAAGTTTTGTTAATATCAAAATCAAGATTGCAAACATGAAATGTTCCAACACGACTCTTTTTTTTTTTTTTGTTATTTTTGAGCTTTCGAATGAGATCGACCGGACTCTTGGAGCTCGGCTATATACTTGGTGAATAATGTTCGGCCAACCACTTGAACAAATAATAAACGTATAAAGTTCTCGAGAGAGGTCGGTCGGGCTTAGGAGCTCGGCCAAATACTTGAATAAATAAACAAACAAAGGTCATCCTGAGAGTGATCGGCCAGGCTTTGGGAGCTCGGCCAAGCACTTAAATAAATAACCAAATAAGGTGATTGTGAAAGAGGTCGGCCTGTCTTTGAGAACTTGGCCAGACACTTGAATAAATAATAACCAGATAAGGTCATCTTGATAGAGGTCGGCCAAGCTCTAGGAGCTAGGCCAAGCAATTGAATAAATAATCAGATAAGGTTGTCTTCAGAGAGTTCAGTCGAGCTATAGGAACTTGGCCAAGCACTTGAAGAAATAATAACCAAATAAGGTCATCTTAGGAGAGGTCGTCCGAGCTCTAGGATAGAGGTCGGCCAAGCACTTGAATAAATAATAACAAGATAAGGTAATCTTGAGAGATGTTGGGTGAAAACCCCCGTAAGCTTGACATAACAAAGGCGAGGTGAGCCCTAAAGTAATCAGAGATCGTGAACTGATGTCAGTGAAAGTCCTTATAGGGTTGAGGTAACTGAGACGATGAGCCTTGACATAATCAGAGCTCTTGAGACGAGGTCGGGTGAAAACCCTTATAGGCCCAGCGTAACCTAGGTGAGGGGAGCATTGATGTAATCAGAGCTCTGAAATGAGGTAGGGTGAAAACCCTTATAGGCCGACATACCCAAGGTGATGGGAGCCCCAACATAATTGGTGATCCTGAGATGAGATCGGGTGAAAACCCTTTGTAACCGAGGCGAGGCAAGCACTGACATAATCAGAGCTCCTGAGCTGAGGTCGGGTGAAAAAAACTTATAGGACTAGCGTAATCGATGCGAGGTAAAGCATGACGTTATTACAGCTCCTGAGCTGATGTCGGGTGAAAATCGATATAAACCCGACGTAACCGAGGCGAGGTGAGCCATGTCATATACAGGGCTTCTGAGCTGAGGTCGGGCGAAAGTCTTTATCTGCAATAATTTCTAAAAAATTGCAATCTTATAAAAATAATAAATGTGACTTGGATTAGTTTTTCATTGTATTCGTAGATGATATCCTCATTAATTCGAAGAACCAGGAGGAGCATAGCCAGCATCTGCGTACCACATTGCAAGTGTTGCAGAGCCGTAATTTGTTTACAGAGTTCATCAAGTGTGAGTTTTGGTTGGAGAAAATGGCGTTTTTGGGGCACGCTTTCTCTAGCAGTGGAATTTAGGTTGGCCTGTCCAAAGTTGAAGCAGTGAAGGAATGTGTTGAGCAGAAAGACGCATCTGAGATCCGCAATTTCTTAGGCTTAGTGGGCTATTACAAAAAATTCATTCAGAGATTTTTTTCTATTCCAGAGCCACTCACCTCAATGACGAAGAAGAATTCCAAGTTTGTATGGAGTGTTGACTGCAGAAGAGTTTCGACACTTTGAAGCAAGCTCTTATAACAGTGCAAGTATTAGCCTTGCCATCAGGGCAAGTATTGATGCAGCATGGCCGAGTCATCACATATGCCTCCAGACAGTTGAAGTTGCATGAAAACAGTTATCCGATCTGGAGTTATCTGCTGTTGTCTTTGCTTTGAAATTATAGAGACACTACTTAAATGGTGGGAAGTGTCACATATTCACCGATCACAAGAGTATCAAATATTTCTTCACTCAAAAAGAATTGAATATGCGACAGAGACAGTGGCTAGAGTTGGTAAAAAAATATGATTGTGATATCAGCTATCATCCGGAAAAAGCCAATTTAGTCGTTGATGCTTTTAGCAGGAAAGTAGGAGTTGTATCGCAACTGTCGGTACATAGACCTCTACAGCTAGAGATGCAAAAATTTTATCTCTAGATTATCTATCTTGACATTGCAGTCCACCTTGATAGACCATATCTGTAGTGGACATTCATCTGATGAGAAATTGCATAGATCGAGAGATGAATTCAAGGGTTGTAAGCTTTATGCAGTGATCGATGGGATTGTGAGGTATAGAGGGAGAGTTTTGGTGCCTAACGTTGGCTCGATCAGAGGAGATATATTGTCAGAAGCGCATACAACTCCGTATTCCATTCATACAGAGAGCACTAAGATGTACAAAATTTGCAGATGCTCTATTGGTGGCCAGAAATAAAACGAGACATTCGACTCAGTAATTGTGAAGTCGTTTTGTATTAATTACTTCACTATAATACAAAAAAATGAAGTATTTTAAATCGACTACTTTGTCAATAAATATAAATTGTGAAGTAACAAAATACCAAATACTTCAACAAATAAAAATTATGGCGAAATTATAGAATATATTTACTTCATCATAGTTCCATAACAACGAAGTCATTAGCATCAATTACTTCACTAAAATACAAAACCTGTGAATTTATACAAAACATTTACTTCGTCAATCAATGTAAACTATGAAGTTATATATAAGCTATTACTATTGTACTTTACGAAATCGATGAGGTAAAAGATGTTTTACTTCGGCATCGATCAAATTCCGAATTGATTTTCCCTCATTGAACCGGCCAAAGACTTCTCTAATTTCTTGGATACGACTTCGGTTATAATACGAAGTAAAATAGTACTCTATTATTTCACGTGCGTCTACTTCGGCAATTATCTTCATATGACTTCATTGAATATACGAAGTAAATCAAGGAAATTCTACTAGTGATGCCAGAAAGAGATATATTATCTCATTTTCTTTCTTTCTCAAAATTTTCTCTAATACCGCAAATACATTTGTATGAAAGATTCTAAATTCAAATTTTATAAAAACACACATTATCAACCATATTTGAAAATTATGAAAAATGCAAAAATATTTACTTAACTGTGGCAGATAGATGAACCTAACCATGTAAGGGTTCCAATCTTCGTATACTTACCTTTTTTTACATTTTCGCTCAATTCAACTTTTTTGGCTTCAAATTACACTTCAAATCACAAATAGCTTTCAGCTACTTTTAAAGCTATTGTAACCCAAGGTTACTCATTAAAAAAATCGAAGCCATCAATCAAGCTAAATTTGTTTTTATATATCAATTTGAGGATTCTTAACTGATGCTATAGGCCACGGTACACCACATACGAAGTATGATAAAGCGGTCTTCACTTACTCTATACTCAAAAAATCATCCACACTTTTCAAATCCTTCAATTTCATTTACAGATACTTTATTACTTTCCTGAAAATGTCTACCACAAAAGTCTGAAACGTCTATTACTTCTTCAGGAAAATTATCAGAACAATCCAACTCTATTATCAAATCATACTCCAGTCTAGAAAACCTAATTGGTTTACAACAAATAACATTTCATTATCATCTGTTACATATACTTGTCTCATCGCCATAAACCATAAAATTTGACTAGATAAGTTATAATATGTATCATACTTAATAAAATTTCCAATTTGTGTTTTTCAGCCATGAAGTCTGTGTCCTGCTCATTCAAGCAATCTAATATAATTTCACTTAATTTTTGATATTTGGAATGTATACTAAATCTACAACTAAAATATTTCTCTTCTGATAGTTGATATTGAAGATTAACCTGAAAAAAAAAATCAAGTCAATTAGTAATATCAATTAATCAAATACTCAATTATGTTGAAATTTATTAAATAGATAGAGCAATATGAAAGAATAAATATTTTATAACAAAATGAACATACCCATATCTTTTGTGCAACCATCTATGATATTCTTTCTTCTATCACAAGAAATTTCAAAGAAAAGAGATCTTGATCCAAAAAAATCTTCAAATTTGGTGGATGACATGAAATATTTGAAATTAAAAGATTGAGTTGAAGGGTTAGGAAATTCATCTCCTGCGATATTCCAGTTCAAACAACATGAAAAACTAAATAAACATTTATTATCTATATATTACCAGTTTCAAAGATTCAAAGGTGAGACTTGAGAGTAAAGGTCGTTGAAAAGTCAAATATTCAAAGGTTGAAGGTGTGATTAATCAAATTATCTAGTAAAGTACTGCAATATAAAATCAAAACAAATTAGATAATAAAAATAGATAATCTATTTACCATCAAAGAATGGGTTGCAGTACTTTTAATAATCAATTTACATGGTTTTTACATTTCTGACATCAAGGTTTTGTTCATCGTTTACTGCAGAATAATTAATTAATTAATCAACAAAAACCTAAATCAATAGCCAATATTGCAATCTCTCAAAACCTATCAAGTGTTTCGAAGTTCAATCTTCTATCTATCACCACTGATGGATGCATTTAGCTCCAAGCATTTTCTGAAACATTATGATGGTGAGGTAAGAATAAGGGTAGCTACTTGCCCTAGTGAAATCTTTAGAATTTATACACCAAGACTTCCATATGACGATGATAAAATGATGGAAGTGTTTAATTGATTGTATCCACATATGAGGAATTGTCAGACAAAAGCAGTAAACAACAACACATGATAGGATAATGATTTATAAATCAATAAAGGTGTAGAGAAAAGAAACTTCTCCATCTCAGTACAAATAACCGGTGTGACAAAGTGGAAGCCCAGCGGAGGGCTCGTCAGTGTACTGGAGGGCTGCTCTGGTGTTCACCTCTACTGCTACGAAAGTCAATCTGGCATTTAGACTTGCTTTACGGGTTGTGATTCTTGATAACGGGAAGAGAGAAACAAAAACAGCGAAAAGATCACACAGATAACAAAACAAGACCTTACATTAACCAAAAATCTCCATTTTTTTTAAAAAAAACCCACCCTAACCCTAATCGTAAAAACGTCGCCGCCACCTTTTTTGGCCAAACTAGTCGGCGGCAACCATGACCCAGGGTCGTCTTACTACGGCCGACCACCACCTTACCATCTCCTACCAACAATCAGCTACAAATCGATCGCGATCTTCAAAAAACTGACGGAAATCGCACGACTTCATGGCGATTTTCCGACAATTTCGCCATCGATTTCCGGCATCCAGCGGTGGTGTGGTGGTCGTCTTGACGTAGTGGATCGGTTTGAACCTTCAATTTCTGGATTTGGATTCCTTATGGTGATCAATTTCGAAGTTTCGGTTTGAACAACTCAATTTGAGGATTTTCGATTTTTGGTCATATTTTTCATATTTTTTTATTTCCCCTTGAATTATTTTTAAAAATAATATATTAATTTTTCAGATCTCGAATAACTCAAATTTCTAGATCAATAAAAATATAAAAAATTCTCATAATTCAACATGATCGTGTCTCTTATACCACTTGTTGGAAATTTAGTAAAATTGAATTTATAAATCATGTTATTAAATCCATACATCACAACACGCCAGTAATTCATGTTGAATTATCAAAAAATATAAATAATAGCAAACACATATTAGAATCCTTTGATTGATCTAGCGTTGAGGTTATGGATCTTCAAGATAACATAGAATCAACTAATTTATTCTTGCCTTAGATTGGAGAAGGAGAGATATTGTAAGGTCCGAGATTATAAAAATGATATTTTTTTTTAAAACCGAGATTATTGAATTAGAGAATTATGGAGTGTTGAATTATATTCCAAGATGTTTGCAATTATTTAGGATTGAATTGAATTGAAAAGATTGAATAGGGACCGATTTGCAAATAGTGAAGATTTCAGGGGCTAAGTGCAATTAGCACTTGAGGACACTTGTCATGCCATGCTTAATTGATATATATACATGTAAAAATCCCTCATTTCCATCAGAAAGAAGACCGAAAGATTCAGAAGAAATTCACAAATTTTCCTAAAGTCTAGAATTGTGATTTTGTACAATCCGTTTATCCGATTTTGAATCCGAACATGGTTCTGAGATCCTCTCATCGATAGCTACTACAGGACGTAAGTTTTATTGAGTTTTGTTATCATTTGAAATTATGATATTGGAGAAATTATTATTTGATCATTATTATGTGTTCTGGGAATACTACACATCGTAGAATCGAAGCCAGATCGAAGAACAGACTGATTATGAAATTGTTATGATTTTCTGATTATACCGATTGAAACTGGGACAGATTTGGATTATGAATAGATAATGGATTATATCAGATATGGGTTATGATTTGTAATTAATATCTGATGATGAGGTATTGACGGGAAGATTGGAATTGTACCGTTATGCCGTTGACTTTGAATTAAATCCAGACCGAAACTGCAACGAAAGGTATAAGTCAATGTGTATTGGGACATCGACTCAAGTAGGATGTACTTGAGTTTCTCTAAATCACATACTTATTATTTGTTTATCATTGTATTTAATGATTTGATTTAAATGCTTATTCTATGGAGTTATAGGAGCATGCATTAGACGGATAATCTTGTGACAGAAGTACCTGATAGTGGCAGGTAACCACGGGTACATTGCACGATGTCACAAGATATGGTGATAGACCATAGTCTATGACGGATGCGTCTGGACACTGGATGTTTGGTTATATCGACTTGGATAGAACTGGAGTCTTTTCTATTACTGTTTGTCGATATAGGAATGCCACATCTGGACACCGGGATCCCTAGGCTAGGACTGAGTCTAGTCTGCATCGTGGAGTCACGAGTATTGTCGACAGATTGATATTGTTTACATTTCTGATTTTGATATGTATTACTGTTATCTGTTTCATGCTTTGTATTGAACATATGACTATCTGCATGTTCTTTGATTTATACTGGGATTTATTCTCACCGGAGTTATCCGGCTGTTGTCTTGTTTGTATGTGTACATGACAACAGGTGGGACATGTTCAGGGTCCAGGAGATGAGAAGAGATCGTGATTAGAGTGGAGGCTCCGGACTTGGATTAGATATAGGGTCGAACACTTGATATTAGATGTTTAAACCTTGGTGAAATAGATGTTTGTGGTACAGGACTTGTACTTTTATTTTATACTGATATGTATATTAGTTTGATTTCACTACATTCCGCATTTTAAAAAAAAAAATTTAGACCCTGTGTTATAATTGATTGATTAGTCCCAATGACGATTATGATTTTGATTAGCGTCCGGGTCCCCACAGATATCTAGAATATGTATGCCGTATATATTATGTTTTATTCTCTGTGTCTCGGGAATCATACTCTTATATAATCTTAGCATTCTTCGATCTATCATAGAAGACTTAATTGAGTTGTTTCTATACATAAGATGGATCGCACCAATTTATTTAATACTTTGGAAACTAATAATTAATTAGATCATCTTATTGAGTTTTTTATTAGATAACTTGTCATTATATATTTAAATAAATTATGTGAATACACAAAATAATTCTAACGATAAAAAGAAAAACTTCTTATGGTTAATTAGTAGAAAATGTCCAATAAAAGACCCGTTTAATTGTATATTAGTTAAATTATTATTTAGAAATAATTTAAAAAGGGCAAATATGGTATTTACGAAAGGAGTGCTATTTCCCTCGATGAAATTTTCTGCCGTTCTATATATCCAAATCTTCCTTTCATCTTCTTCACGGTTTTCTCTTTTGATCTGTCGATTTCTTGAAGTGTCAATTCAATCCTCTCGAAGCTCTATCGTTTTCTGTCGTTAAAATCAACTGTTTGTGGGCTTTCGAACTAACTGATGAATTCAATGTGGAGTTTATACTTTCAGTTTTCTGTCTGTTTCCCTTCTTCTTGGGTAAGTGTATTTTACTCTTGAAGTTGGCACGAGTACGGCGTACATTTTCTGGGATTTTCGGGCACATTGTTGTCGATTTGGAGATGGTTTTTTTGGGCTTAATCGTTTGTTGGTTGTGTTTTTCGCATGCATATGCATTTTTCTCGTCTGGGTAAATGCGTTATTTATAGGTTTATCATGTTACGATCTCCAGTTCTCCAGGTTGTTTTTTGGAAAGATTTGGAAGCTTTACTGACCTCCAATAACTTAAGAAAGTTTAAATGTGTTCATTATCTTTCGACGAGTTTGGTAACTTTGAGCGCCGATCCTGTTTGAACTGGTATGTGAAAAGTGAGTTGGGTTTTCATTGATAGTGTTTGAAAAAGTTCAGGTTTTGAATAGATTTTGAGGGTCACAACTGGCGGAACGAATGAAGAAATACAGGCAAGAAAGCCCGGATAGAGCTAAAGTATGGACAGGAAAATCACCCAAAAATCAGCAGCGGCAGCAACATAATCGCACAGTGCCGGTAGTCTACTATCTGTGCAAGAATCGACAGCTTGAGCATCCTCATTTCATGGAAGTCTCTCTCTTGTCGCCTGATGGTCTTTACCTCAGAGGTAGCTGACATTTGAAAGAAACTTAACTGATGATTTTGTCTTCTTGATATGCTAGATTCAGTGGAATTTTGACATTTGTGTTTGTTTTCAAAGATGTTATCGAAAGGCTTAGTGTTTTGCGGGGCAGAGGCATGACATCCATGTATTCTTGGTCTTGCAAGAGGTGAAAATTTGGCATCCTTTTTTAATCAGATCATCTTAATTTTAATGAAGATTCTTCTGATTTCAATTTTCTGTATGTTCTTGCTGTATTTTTTTTTTTGGTTAATTTGTGGATGCAGGAGTTATAAGAACGGATTTGTATGGCATGATCTTTGTGAGAATGACTTGATCCTTCCAGCTCATGGGAATGAGTATATTCTCAAGGGTTCAGAGCTCTTTGAAGAATCGGTTTCGGGTAGTTTGAAATCATTTAATCAAGTATTTATGCTGAGTAGTAACTTCTAGTTCTTGCTGGATTTGGTTACGCTCCATCATTTCCAAGTTGCCAATAATTTTTTATCATTGCTTTGAAGTGTTAAAGAGAAAGTAAAAGTGACTGTCATTGATGGTTTAAAATTTAATAGCAAATACATGGACGAAAGTTTTAGAACTATTAGGCTTGCGTCATTTTAATACTCTGTAAAATCTTGTACAAAACCTAGTAATTGAAGATTAGTATGTTGATTTCTAGGTCGATTTAGTCCTGCTGGAAATGTTACACTGCAATGTGTGAAAGTGTTGCCAGATCCACAATCTTCCAAAAGTCAAGAGGAGTCTTCATCTTCATCTAGCTTGAATGGTAGATTTATAAAAAGTTCACCGGATGATGAACTCTCTACTCTTGTTCAGCGTCCTTGTTCGTTTTCCGTGTCTCCCGATTCCAACCACAGGAAAAGCTCTGCTTGGAACGGTTCTTTGAGCCTCACAGAGTACAAGGTCTATGAGAACAATGGTCTTGCAGATGCTTCCACACAAACAGAGGAAAATGTAAGCCGAGCTGTTGAAACTCAGAGCACTTGTACGAGAGGTATTTCAACTGATGATGAATTGTCAGAAAATCCAGTTCCTCGTGTAACAGAAACTTCAGAAATTTACCGAGTTTCAACTCCACTTTCTACATCAAGTGCATCTTCTTCAAGTGATCGGACGGATACTTTGGAATCTCTCATTAGAGCAGATGCTCAGAAGATCAACAGCTTTAGGATAATAGAAGAAGAGGATTTTCGAATCCTATCCAATGCAAAACTCAGGGTTTCAAATATGCTATTGCAACTAATCTCTTGTGGTTCGTTTTCGGTAAAAGACCATAGCTTTGGCCTTGTTCCAACCTACAAACCTAGATTCTCGCATTCCAAATTTCCATCCCCTATGTTCTCCACGTCATTTATGTTGGGAGAGCTTGATTTCCATGCTGAGAATCCAAGTCCAATAAGCATGAAACTGGAAGATAAAGAATGCTTCTCTGGGAGCTTGATAGGAAAAAATAAAATCAAAGAGGGAGTATCGAGGCCAAAACAGTCTTCTTCATTTAACTCTGACAGGTTAGTCTATTCTCTTCAACTTTGTTGACGTTAGAGGTTTCTTGTTTCTCAGTAGTTTATGAATTGTGTTGCTTAGGGGCGGGTCCAGCATAATCACCTCCCTTAAATTACAAAAGTTGAAAATTTTTGTTTGATCCAACCAAATTTGTATAGTTGTCTCGTCTCACCCCGTTCTCCCAAATTCTTGGATTTGACCCTGGCCTTGTCCTCTGTATAATGAAATACTTTGGTGATGTGGACGTAGCAAGCAACTTGATTGTATTCAAGAGAAGGTAGAATCAAGTTCCACTCATTCAAAGTGGATTCCATTATCAATTAAGTCCTCTCTAGGCAGTCAGCCAAGAAGTGAATCAATGAGATCCCCACTCTCTAATGGACGCAGAATCTCATCTGATGGAGAGCAAAGTTCACTAGCCATCGCACGAGACACGCCCACAACCAACATTGGAAGCGACAGATTTTCCAATCATTTCTCGGGGGAAACACAATCACAATCAACAAAACTAGATTCTCTCAGAAATGGGGAGGAAAATATGTTTAAAATCGAAGAAAGTTAAGTTTTCACCAGTCTCTCGTGTGATACCACTTCTCTTGTTCGTAGAATTGGTTGACAATTTATTTTTCCTTACACATTCTTTCAACAGGCTTGCTTCAGGAGCTCGGGTTATAATACAATTCAAAGCTTCAATGGACTATGAAGACAACTTTTGATACGGTGTTTGAGTAAAATCCATGGAGATTATGTGTTTATATCGTAAACAGTTCTATGGATTTTCACTATAAATTAAAATTAACTTTATTCACATGCTTACTGTGTATACCTTAATCACGGTTCAGTCACTGTGGATGGATCGATTGTTTTTTGTGGTTTCTTTTATCTAAAAATTTAAGTATTTTGTTTTCTTATTGCTAATACTAAATTCTACATATTTTACTCGTTTTTCTTGATTTTAACGAGGATACTAGATTGTGTGACATGGTAAGAACATTTTATGGGGTGAAAAAAAATTCCATGAGCCAACATCATTAATAATGTAGACCTTTTTTTTCCCATGATGAAATCACAGTAGATATCCATCCGTAGGTGTGCACTGGATAAACTCTCGAGCTGACCGTAGTAGCTTGTTAATCACATCAATCAGGTAAATCACATCAGACAAATTTTGTGTGACATATTCGTTCAAAAAAATGTTGGTAGGAATAGATCCCGTGACAAATTGTTGGAGATTGTTTTTAAAAGGCATAGTCAGTTCATGGTTTGGCAGCCGGGATTTAATGGTTACAATTTATCCATGTTGAACGGGAACCATTCTACATAAAGAGTTATTAAGATTCCAGACTGGCATGGATTGTGAAATTATGTGGAAACATCTTATTTTTGTTAGAATAGGTGTCCAACAAGCCAACTTGTGGCTTGAACTTTATTGACTCCAATGTAATAACAATCTTTATTTTAATAATATTTTACGGTTTTATCCAATTATGACATTTATTTATCTGTTTACCCATACAGGCTGCATAAAGATAAAATTCTTCAATATATAATAGGCACAATGAGATTTGTCTCGCAACGTAAGATCATGAAACTCATTAAAAATGTACTATATATTTTAAACAAGTTCCTAGTTGAATCAACCGCCTAAAATAAGGATAAAGTTCGCTTGGGCTAGATATTAGCATCTGTGATGTAACGTCATTATGCTTCATTGATAAGGGTATGAATATGTTCATTCATACAAATAGATGATCATTTGATGATTCTGTTAGGATAAGTTAACTCGAATAAAGTGTTTAGAAGTGAGTTGAATAAACATTTTAGATTTTTGAGTTCCTTTATAAATGTTAGTCAGTTTTTTGAGAAACTTATCTAAATCTTGTATGTCAATATCGATCAGTTAACTAAAATAGTGCGGAAATAAACTAAAGGATAGATTTGAATATTTTGGCTAGGGTACTACGAAAACTGAATGGCAAAGAGAAATGAACACACAGATTTTTATGGATGTTTAAAGATTTAAATGCTCGTACGTCATTCCTTCTTTCTCAAGGATATATATTTACTAAATACTTTGATTAATTACAACAAAATGTAATAATCAACTTTAGTTTGGAGTAAATACTGCCAAACTGAAACTCATAGCTTTTCTTACAAAATTTATCGGTTGATAACTGAATAGCTCAAACGGGAAGCCTGAATGCTATAAATAAATCAGTGAAGTGCGAGCTTGAGATTGTGATTTGCAAACTGGATGTAAGCTTGAAAATGAAGTACAACTGACTTGATAACTGATTGTTCTTTGAGTAATTGTGTAACTGATATTCGCGTAAAACCATCTCTTGTTTTCTATTTTTTCACAACTGAACTCCTCAGCTATTTATAGTCTTCGATTCCAACGGTCACATTGAATGCATTAATTAATGGTGTCTGTTGAGTCGTCTTTTTGTCCATGTAGACATCCTTCTGACAGTAGTACGATGTATCGGACTGTTATGTGCTGATTGTTCTGCTCAGGTACGAAAGGTCAGTTTCTCTACTTAGATTCAAACTGCAACTGATGACGTGACCAAATAACCAAGAGTCAACTTGGTAATCAGTTCGAACGTTCTGTTGGCTCCAGTTTGTGTATTTCAGTTATGCTTATATTATTTTTGTGAATAACTCATTCAGTTCTGATCTTTAGTTTTGATATCAAACAGTTTGTCAATCTCTAAATCATCAGTTTTGCGACTTATTAATATTTTTGAGAACTTTAGTGTTCTAAGATCAGTTCTGCTTAGTCTAATTCAGTTATAAAATCAGTTTTGTGCTATCAGTTTGGTCTCTGTTCAGTTCGGGTCTTCAGTTCGGTTACTGATTGGTTTGTCAATTTCCGAAACTTATTATTACTCGACAATTTCTCCCTTTTAGGTGTTTGACAAAACTTAGAATGCTGAACTTATTTATTTGAATTAGTTGAAACTTAGATTTTTTTGAATTGATGTGTAGATAAAAAAAAGTCTTATGAAATGTAGAGATTCGTACATAAATAAAAATGAAATTCTTCATAAATTTTGAAAGAAGTAAGTACAGATTTGTACAAACATTTCAAAATAAAAAGAAATAATACAATATTAAGCTTCCTCGGGCTGATAACTAATATCGAACTCTGTTTACTTTTTAGCTTTCTTGTCAGCTCGTCCTTTATCAGTTTTACTGTCTAGTTCACTGTGCTTATTGCTGGCAGTCTCAGTTTTCTTCTGCTCTTCCTCCTTTTTGTCAACACCCCGCCATTTAGGAAAATAGGAGGAATTTCGAACTGACTCGTGCAGATACTTCAGCCATGTGCACAAGATCAATCTTTTGGCTGAGTAGTTCTTGGGAGGTGACCAATTTTGGTGTCGTGACTGCTTCTCTTTTCATCTTCTCAACTGTTGTGAACAGGGCAGACACTTCCTTGGTTAGTTTCTTCAACTCTTTCATGGTGTGATCATTTAGAGTATTAAGACTTAAAGAATGGAGCAGTTAAGTTGGCATGACATGAGAGATTGTTAACCCAAGATCTATCAAACTGGACATGATATTCTCGAGCATAACAGTTGCTGAAATGTCTACTACTCATTTTTATTTAAAATATACTATTTTTTTTCTTCCATTTAAATACCTTTTGGCCGAAATGCATACATATATAAATATATTTACCTTGCACTATATAAAATAAACCAACCAATCCATTATTTAAAAATCCAAAAGAATGTAGTGCAAAACATAAAATCATAAATCATCAAACAAAACCTAAAACTAGCATTTTACAAAAAGAAGCATGAACTCTTAAATATTCTTGAAAACCACTCATAAGCGTAAAATTCATAAAATCTTTAAAATCGTACTAATGCGGAAAACTAGCAAAGGTCCTCGGGTTATGTGTACCATCAATCCAGCTAGTTCAACCATCAAGTCCTCTTACATCATCAAAATCATGCTCACCTGCATCATTCACACCTAGTGAGTCTATTGACTCATCAAAACTTAACCGTTATAACAAGTAATATATATACATCCACAAGCAACAATGAAAAATACTTTTAATAAAATAGCTTTTCATGAACATGCATAACTTTAAATCTTTTTCCTTTCATCATAACCTTTTCCTTTCATTATTTACATATATGTTTCCTTTTTATTGAATTCAGATCATTATTGTGACTTTCATATCAGCTGTAGATCGATGGATCTATCTACGTATAACCATGGTACCAGGCAGCGGGGAAATCAACGACACTCTCACCCGTCAATTGAGCCTTGGTCTTACATGTTATGATATCCTTTCTTATTCATTTTCATATTAATCACAATCAAGTCACCTTCTTCAACCTTTCAATATATCCATCACTTACAAAAATTCATGCATCAATATCATTTTTTAAAAAAACCAATCATTCCATACGTTTTTTAGCATATGTTGTTTTCCTTCATAAAATTTCATAAAGAACATTTTAACATTCATTACAGCATTCAGGGCACTGCCCGGACGTCTAATATTTTTCATGTGTAAAATGACCGTTTTGCACCTGAAACCCTAATTTTCCCAATTTATCCTTAGAACTTAAAATGATGACTCAAATCCATCCCAACTTAACATAATATTTTTCTTAGACGTAAACTTAAGCTCCTTGACTAATTTCCCAATTTGTTTTAAAACATAACCTATGTCCTGGTTTTAAACCGAATCGACTCGAAACTTAACCAAATTTCACCAAACTTGAACCATAACTTAATGAAACCTAGTCATACCCTATGCAACCCAAATCAAGCTGTTTAGAACCATCGAAAGATCCTAGGAAGCTTCTCAATTTTCTGCCCATGTTTGAACCAAACCCTAATCTTACCAACCCAAGGGCCCCTTCGTTCCCAGCCCTTAACTGACCCAACCAGACCCTAGCTGGCCCTGTTGGGACCCTAACCGAACCCCTTATACTCTTTCTAGACAAGCCCTATATCCCATGCAAGCTTAACCTTAAACCCTCACCTCTACAAGCCATCGTGAGACTCAAGCTCACGTTCCAGCCCTAGCCCTTGTACCAGCTGCCCCTTGCACTACAAGAAAAATGCAATACGACAACGGTTAAAGGCGTAGCCCTTTTAAAACTGTTAATAAATGGTTCGCTCAAAGACAACGGTTTTTTCCGTTGTCGTAGCTACAATTTGCAACGGTGTTCACAACCGTCGCCAATGATATTTGCGACGGACTTCATACAAAAACCCGTCGCTAATGGCGACGGTGTATTAACCGTCACTAAACGTAGCGACGGTTTATTAATAACTGTCGCTACATATAGCGACGGTGTATCATTAACTGTCGTTAAATATAGCGACGACATTCATGTAAAATACCGTCGCTAAGTAGCGACGGTTTATACATAAATTTCGTCGCTACTATTTTAGGTAAAATAAAAAAATTTAATAATTTAATAAATCCGTGTTGTTTAATTGATACAATCGTGTAAGAGATTAAAAAAATTTAAGTGTCGTGAAGTGATAAAATCGTGTAAGAGATAAAATTTTAATTGTTTTGAAGTGGTAAAATCGTGTAAGAGATAAAAACTTTAAGTGTTGTGAAGTGGTAAAATCGTGTAAGGGTTAAAAATTTTAAGTCTTGTGAAGTTGTAAAATCGTGTAAGTGAGAAAAATCTTAAGTGTTGTGAAGTGAAGTGGAAGAAAATGGAGCGAATTTGCAGGTATTTATAGAGAGTGGTGGAAGAAAATGGAGGGAAAATCAGGCGGGATTGAATTTTTGAAATTAGCGACGGTGTTTCTAAAACTGTCGCTTATATTAGCGACGGTTATTGCTAATTCGTCGCTAATTTCAAATTAGCGACGGGTGTACTTGATTCTGTTGCTAACTTAGCGACGGTTGAAATAAACCGTCGTGAATTTGAAATTAGCGACGACTTATCTATAACCGTCGTTAATATTAGCGACGGTTTTAAGGACCTCGTCGCTAAATATCGTTGTGTTCTATTCTTAACTCACGCTAATCAACAGCGTTTTTCTAAAACCGTTGTCGATTGTCCAAAAAACTAGCTAATAGACAACGTGTTATGAAACCGTTGTCATAAACGTTCAAAGACAAAGGTTTTATAGAACCGTTGTCATTGACCCCAAAAGACAATGGATTTATAAAACCGTTGTCGATTGCCCAAAAAAACACGCTAATAGGCAACGGTTCATGAAACCGTTGTCATAAACGTTCAAAGACAACGGTTTCACAGAACCGTTGTCATTGACCCTAATAACCGTTGTCTTTGACCCCCAAAAGACAACGGTTGTATAAAAACCATTGTTGTTTGCTTAAAAATGATCTACGACAACGGTTTTAACTAAAACTGTTGTTAAAAGTTCTTTAACAACGGTTTTAGCTAAAACCGTTGTCGTATGTGTGTTGTTGATTCTGAAATTTCTTGTAGTGTTGATCCATCTAGGGTCATGACTCAACCCTTTTAGGGCTCATGAACATGTCCATACAGCCTCATGCTGCCTGAACCTCCCTAGACACCAAAATCGAAACCCTAGTTTCCCTCAAAACACCAAATCGTGCGGCCCCTTCGTTATGAACCATAACATGCCTACCTCTTGCATCTTAAGACCCTTAAACCTACTGAATTTCATCCCTTTTAATGGTCCTATCATGGAAGTCCCTTTGTGCATCAAAAACATGAAAACTCAAGTTTTATCATGTATATGCCATAAAAACAAAAATAAAAGGAAGGGTATCATATTTTTCATGCAATCATGTATAAATACACATAATATAGTATGAACGATGAGCAAAGGAAGATTAAGATGTGTCTTTGCATGTTTCACGCATGAAAAACAATCTTTGAAACAAGGGACATTGGCTAAGAGACGTGGAGGAAGCTTGCTGCATTTTCCCTTAAAAGTTCGCGTGAAAAGGCTTCTCAAAGAGGTGTGGTGTGTGGTGTGAGGGGTGGGGAGATTCTTAGTGAAGTGGGTATTAAATAATAAGGTGGAAAGCTTGGCTCAAACACCTTGGTATAATAGGCCCATTAGATAGTAGATAAAATAGAAAATATTATCCGAGTTACCAAAAAGTCCTTACATTTGTCAAAAATCGATTACCGGTTTAATACGACTCGGTTTGTAAAAACAGTTCAAAAAGCACCATTTTCGAAATTCTCATTTAAAATATATCATATATTAAATAATTAAAAATAATCATTTAATAAAAATATTTTCCTTTATGATCCCCGAACTTCATTCTTCGATCGCGTCTCGAATAACCTTTAAAAACACAGTTTTATGCATTCTACTTTGCTAACAGATTTCAAGGGCCTTGAATTTGTCAACTTTCAACGGGGTGTATGTTGAAAAATGTCCAAGTAAATCTACCGGATGTGCTCGGGTTGGCTGAGCTATATTTTTCTGGTCAACATTCCGCTGAGCTAGGGATGGTCACTTGGGTTCCACAACCCAAGCTGTGTATCTATGCTTCTTTCATGTTGATATATTTTTTTCGAATTTTGCTAATATGCCCTAAAAACTAGTGGGTGTATTCTTTACCATCGATTTAAAAAGGCCTCCAGACCTCAGACCTTGAATAAAAGTGATTATTAATAGATCTATGGTCACAGAAGGGACTTCTGCCACTCTTGTATTGAACATGTGAATATAAGCTTGCAAGATTTCTTGTTATTGCTGCCTCATACTGAACATAATTAAAGTGGTTAACGATTGTTTCTTGCTACTGGAAAATCAATACAGAAAGATCCTACTGAAGTCTTGGAATGATCAGATACTTCCTTGTTCAATTAATTTAAACCATTGTTGTGTTATTCCTGCCAGGGTATTGAGAAAGACCCGATTCTTCAACGGGTCAAAGTATTGATGTAAAAGAGAGGCATTCTCGAATCAATAAAGGTGCTCCTCTAAATCTCACTTTCCATTATATTACCTAATATTGGGAAATCTGAAGTGATGAGGATCTCGGCTACTACTAGAAATTCTGTTGAGGAAGGTACAGCTCTGGGCGACGTAGGAGGTGTTCCCGAATCTCACACAGACGCTCCATCTCCTCTCTTCGTCTTTTCATCTTTTCAGTGAACACATTCTAATTCGGTGGATGTGGCGTGGGCACATTATTTTCATCCTTTGAGCCAAACACATATTCCACCGTATTTGTGATCAACTGAGTAAGTTGTGCAATATTGATGCCTGAGGAGGTTGTGGAAGGGGCTGATTTTTTTTTTCTAATCATTATTTTCATTGTTCTCGTTCTCTTGGTTTACTTCATGGCCTCTTCCACGTCCTGCATATCTTCCCCTTCCTCTAACCATCTTATCTCTGTACATTCAATTTCCCATAAGTGGCGCCAATTGATGATACCAAAAAATGTACATTTGGTTCGATCTGATGAGCTCAATACTTTTCGATGATATGAAATGGACAAAACCGAACATTATAATCTGCATGGACGAACAAAATTTAGAGGGCGGTAGAGGTTTTTCCGGGGTAGCTCAATATTGGGACAAAACTTAATTGCACAATAAACGTAGTTCTAGTGTAATTCCTTAAGTAAATATAAAAATTTGTTGATTTAATAATGTGATATTACTAAATAAATAACGATGTTTAAAGAATGAAAAATTACATATCTTGGTTATTTGAAGTCCAAATAATTTGAAATTTGGAAATGACATAGAAACTAAAAAATATAAAATTTTGTGTCTTGAGTTTTGGTAAATTTGATCGTTTGACTGGTCCAAACAGATATATCGTTGTTGGAAATGTTAAATATTATATATTAATATAATATAATATCTAAAAAATAAAAGTAAGTCCATCGTACAAAAGATTTTAAATCATAGAGCAGAGAGAACATGAGAGAGAAATAGACTTTCGATTTTACTTTTCGATCTTGCAAGTTATCGGTTTATCAAATTGACGAACCGACTCACTTTTGTGTTCATTGAAACAAGTTCTTCGATTTGAGGTATAAATATTATATTTTTGGTGACATTTTAAATTCATCAATTTTTTAATAAATCCGATAAATTTTTAAATCATACAAAAATTGAATATCGTTGGACAATGTATGATTTTAACGAATTATATAATATTATAATAGTGTTATTTTGAATTATTTTCAATTTATTATAATTAGGGATTCTAATATTTGAATTGAAATCGGTTTTAGTTGTTTATCAATTGTTATTAATCTGATTATATATTCGGAGTCAACGAATTATAAGGTACGTGTTGATATGAAATTTTAGTAGTTTAGATGATGTTTTAATATAGTTTATTAATTGAAGTTAATTGATTAGGGTGTATTTGATGATAGTATAGTGAATTAAATATATCTAAATATTAATGGTTGAATTATGATATTTATAATCGAGTTTTAAAAGTTTTGGAATTAATTGTTGTTGAGCTATTTGTAATGTCCAAAAAACCGACTTACGTTAACCACATGCATGCAAAATTACTTGAATTTCTTAATTGTTTTATTTAATCAATTTTAAATGACGTTTACTTGATGCTTATTGCATGATGATTGCATGATTGAATGATAATATTGAATGATTGCATGAGAATTGTAGATTTCATCCGAATATTCGATAATAGGCTAGGAAAAGGAAAACAAGGACAACGAAGATAAAATAAATAATTTTTTCAATAAATATTTTCAAGGCTTCTTAATATGTTTACAAATGATTAACATCTTCTAAAAATGATAGAGTTCGAATTATTTTATGAGACGAGCTTGATTTTACCCGGAAAGCCGGTTTCGGGCAAACGAGGGACTTTTAAAATATCGAATGTATTATTTTTGAAAACTAAAATATGTAAACTTTTATTATTTAATCAAATAAGTGTTATTGGATCCAATTTAACCAAATTGAGTAGGCCCAATTGCTCATATACTTACAAGCCCAAACATAAGCCCATTATAATGCAAATTAAATTTATAAATAAGGCACCTAGGTCTTTTGACACTCCAAAATCAGCAGAAATCTTCACACACCCCACACACATATTTTCAAAATATTGGAGAAGAGAAAAGCTAGGGTTCTTCGTCACCTGGTCGTCCATCTTCGCACCCTCGTCAACGATGGAATATTCGAGTGTTTTAAACGCAAAGACACGTTACTAAACTCTTTTGAAACAACATTCAAATCATGATATGCATGTTTTAATTGTTTATGCATGAAAAATATAGGTGTTTGATAATTTTTACGGTAGAACAAATATTTCAAAAGTTTTGACGATTTTACGCTTGCTTCCTTAACGTTATGATTTCTAAGGGTTAAGCTGCCAACATAGGATGAATTGTGGTTAGAAAATGAACAAACCTAAGGGGAAACGAGGCTGGAATCACGCTTAATCAAGGGATGATGGACCGAGGGTTTTCTAGGAAGCAACTCACATGCATAGCTTCAAAGGGGTGAGGCTCGGTGTGGTCGCTTGGGGCTCGGCCAGGGCTGGTTGGGCTTGGCTTGGGTCATTTTCTAGGGCTAGGAAGGGTCCTAGGGTGGCTAGGGCTTGAGGGGAGTGGCTGGAGAAGAGTCCTAGTGAAGTAGGACACTCCCATGCACGCATGTGCAAGCTGTAGCACGGAAAGGCTCGCATCTGGCTTGGGGGAGAGCCAGGCTAGTCCAATAGGGTCCAAGGAAGGTGGTGAGGGGTTGGATTCTAGGCTGGGACGGTGGTGGCTCGCGGTGGCGCATGGCGAGCTCACCGCACCGTGAAAAAAAAGGTGTGTGCGCGAATCTTGTTTGCTGATGCAGGATTCGTAGCGTTGGTTCAGGGGCTCAGACTAGGTTCGATTGGGTCTGAGCATGGTCCAGGGTCGGTGAGGGTCAGGTTTGGTCGGTGGTTGATGAGCTAGGAGAGTCCTAGTAGGACTAGGATTCTAGCAAGGTTAGGAAGGGGGGCTCTGGGTTCATGGCTGGTGCAGGGGTCTTTGGTGAGGGCTGGGGGGCTTGGTGCTGGTCCATTGAGGTTCAGTAGGTTCCCTAGGTGGGTTGGCTAGAGTTTGGCTCGAGCTAGCTGGGGCGTGGCTCGACAAAATCAGGAGTTGGCTCGGTAGGTTCATGCAAGGGTCAAATTTCGAGTTTAAGGGTATAAGTTTCGAACCATGGATCATGGGGGTGGTCCATGGCTTACAAGGGTAGTTTAGGTAATAAAAAATCCATGTTTAAATTTTGGGATCAAAATATTAAAGTTTGAATTTATACGGGAATTAAATGCTTCACAAACTAATGATTAAAAAATTAAGTCGAAAGCCTCGAATTTAATCTAAGTAAGATTATTAAAAATTAAATTTAAGCTTAAATAATTATTTGGGATGATATATAGGGAAAAGTCAAAATCGAGAATTTTAGAGTCCAAGGGCAAAACGTTCATTTTATAACTGGGTAGTACGAAATGAGTTGATAACGTCCCAAAGGTTCATAACGCATGTTAAATGATATTTTATGATATTTAAAATGAAAATACGAGATTTAATTATTTATGGTAAAGCTGTGACATTTTTACTGTAAGATGCTATTTTTGAAAAGTCATGATATTTTACTATTTTCTTTACTGCGAAAAATGTTATTTTTCAAATGTGGAAAGTGTACGATATTTTGTGTTTTAAAAAGGAAAAAAAAAATATGTTTTGAGGAATGTGAATTGACTGTGACAAAGAGGATACGTGGGGGATTCGTTTTAGTAAGGAAAGTTGAATTTACAATTTCTTTATGGGGATGTCGCAAGGGAAAAGGCCCCAGAGGGAGCCCGTTACCGGACAAGTCCCCAAAAGGAGCTCGACGATCTATTTCCATGGCGGTGCCTAGTGCCTGTCCTCATGCGTATGTGGAGCTAAGACATTAGTCGACCAGAGGATAAAAGGCTGGTCACTTTCAAGGATCAAACTTCACCCAAAATGATAAATAATTGAAAGCTTTACGATTTAATGATATAAGATTTATTTATGCTGAAGTTTATTTTAAATGGTTTAATTATGTTAAAAAATTATTTTAAATAAAAATTTGATTTTAATGCATGTGCATGTATATGTATTACTTGTTAATCATGTTTAGAACGTGCTAAGTCATTAGACTCACCATGTTTGAATGTTGCAGGTGATGATTTTGTTGTTGGAGGCGCTGACGCTTGAGTGGATCGATTCGAGCAGTACACTCCTGAGGGACAGTTACTTCCGCATTAGCTTGATAGTTAAAAGATTCAAAATTTTTGTTAAGGATTTTAGTAGGCATTTTATGCTTTATTTTGAAGTTTACTATGTCTAGGTTAACAGTAGAAGTTGGATTTTGTTAATTGATGATTTAGGGATTTTATGCACTTAAGATTTAAAATGTGAAGTTATTTTGATTTACAAAAATGTTAATTTAGTTTAAATGGTATTTTTCGACCTCATGCTTATGGAAAAAAAATGTAGTAGAATTTTAAAGTTAAAAGCGAGGGATATTTCAATTTGATATTATACATTGAGGTTGTTATGATTGTGTTGATACGGTAACAATGATCTGATAGTAAATTATTTAGATACATCACAAACCTCGGGATCCAAGAAACAATCAGATTTTATATTTACTCGATTACCATGCGTGTTGATGTACGAGCATATGTTGTTTTTTAGTATTGATTAATACTCTTATGTTGAACGATGGTTAGTTACTGGGAATGAGTGATTTGATATTATATTTGTTGTTCGTTATTGTTGATGTTGTTAGTTGTCGTTTATGGGAGATGTCTTGACGATATTATTGTCGACAGAGTATGGATGCGACATAATGTTGATAATGTTAACGCAGTAGTAAGGGAGCAACATATTGACAATATTTTTGTTGCTAGAGTTGGGGTGCGAAGGTTAGTGAAGTATTGAAGATATTGTTGTCAACTGAATAGGGGTGTGACATATTGTTTATGTTGTTGTCGCAGTAATAGGGGAGCGACGTATTGAAGATATTGTTGTCTTCGGAGCATGAATGCGAAGTATCATTTATGTTGTTTTTTTAATAGTATGAGAGTGATGTTGATGATATTGTTGATGTTCTGATTGTCTAGAAACAACGACATGATTTGTTCTGTTGTAATTTCAGTTATATCTTATATTGTTGTTACCATAATTGTTATGTAATACAATCGTGTGTGTTGTGTATGCTTATCCTTCTGGGATGTTTCTGTTAAACATGTTACATGACTAGTGCTAATCCAGGATAGAGGTGAAGTACTAGGTGTGTCTAGTCAAAGAAGTATTGTAATTGATAATGAATAGAAACATTATATCTTATAATATTATTTGAGTTGTGGTTGTGTAATTATCATAATGTCTCTGATACACTGCTGTAAATAGTATGTTGTATGCACTATTTTTTCATCTATGCATTATATTATTACGTCGTCGAAAAGAAATTTTTAAAACATCAGATATTGTATGATTATGTGGCAAGTTTTAGGGCGCAACATGTGGTGGTACAAGATCATATGTTAGAAGTCTGAGATGGTTAAGAATTTGGTTTGTGATGAGGGAGTTGGATGACGATATTATCTGTGTGTGTCTGTGCATTTCACTTGTTTTTTTATGATTTCTTGGTATGAGTTTTTGTTCTTTAGCAATGTGTGCTTTTGCGCGAAAGATGTGATGATGATTACTAGATGTTATTATTAAATGTCATGATTAATAATTTGATTTCCGGTGATGGCAGCTAGGGAACAGGTACATCCGGTGCATTTGGACAGATGAATCCATTGCCACCTCCTCCTATGGGACATGCACCTGCAGATCGGTTTTTATTGCCTGATGAGTTGACTTTGGCACAATTTAATAGTTATCTTCCATCGAGATTTGATAGCTCTGAAACTGGGGAGCGAGAAGAGCAGTGGATTGAGATTATAGAGTAGATATTTGTGACTACTCTGTGTGCTAGGTCTGCTTGGTTAGGATTGGCTACATTCCAGCTTTCGAGGAATGTACTATTGTGGTGGCAGACAACTGAGGCTGGATTGAGAGCCCATGGTCGTACTGTCGATTGGAATGTGTTTCATTCTCGTTTTTTTGATAAGTATTTTTCTGTAGCATCCAGACAAAAGAAAGTAAGAGAATTTGAGGAGTTGAGATAGTGTATACGTCTGTAGCTGATTATGTGTCTTGAAATTCTGCATTATTGAAATATTTGTCACATGTTGCTATTAATGTTCATACTAAGATGAGACATTTCTTGAGAGAGTTGAAGTTAGAGTTGTTTGATTGTGTGCAATCAAACAACCCGGTATCATTTGAGGATGCAATGACGAGGATAAGATGGCTGAGTTAGTGATGAATATGTATGGGGCTCAGGAATGATTATCAGAACCAACTAGGGAGTCATTGAGACCACATGGACAATCCTTTAAAGTTCAGAAGGTTTCATTTTCTTCTTCATCTTGATCTGGGAAGTGTCGATTTGATACACGACGTGTTGATAGTCTTAGAGGTAGTTCTTGAAAGGGGATCGGTTACGGTGACCGGAAGCGCAACGGAAGTTTAAAAAAATCAAATTTTTCATAGAAAATTTCGGCCACCCCTCATTTCATGTAGCAAATACAAAAACACAACTATGTCATACATAGGATGTCAAGAAATGTACCTATCAACCTCTTGAGGTTGATGATGGCTCCAACCAAGGTGTAAACACCTTAGCTCTTCAATGGTAGACAATCTACAAGCTTCCTTTGAGCACTCCTTGCTCAACTATTAAGCCCACCACCAACTAGGTAGATCCCCTCAAATTTTGCACTAGAAAAATAGGAGGATTTTTCAAAGAGAAGTATTTTTCATTCCTCAACACTTGAAGAAGAAAAGAGAAGAAAAAACTTGGAGAGGAGAAGCATGAAGTTTCGGCCATAGCATGGATAGATTGGGGGAAGGGAGACTTGTCTCGGTCTTGCAAAAATTAGAGACAAAAATAGCATGCCAAGCCTTGATATTTGAAAAAGTTGTCTCCAACCGTTCACCTCCCATGCATGCATATTATATGGTTTTTATCAAAATAAAAACCATGGACTAAATTTAATTATCTCAAATATATTTGAGACTAATTAAACATTACTTAAATTTACCCAAGTCCCACTAGTTAAATAATTAATTTAAATTGAGCTCTACAAGACTCAATATAATTTAATTAATTCAACACTTGAATTAATTTAATTATTTGGACTCTACTAGGTCCACTAGTGTTTAATTAATTCAACACTTGAATTAATTTAATTTAGTCCATAATAATGTTTATGAAAATCACAATTTTCAAATACATTATTCACTTGGCCAACTTTTAATTTAGGAACACTTCCATAAATTAAAATTTACATTTCTCTCATAGAAGTCATACTTCTATTTTTCTTTACGCTTATAAACTCATTTATAAGCCGTTCAACACATTGAACTAATTTTCTCCTTTATAGAAGTCATACTTCTAATTTTCCTTACGCTTATAAACTCCTTTATAAGCCGTTCCACACATTGAACTATTTTTACTTCTCAACGGGATCTAGAAAGCTAGTACTTGTGTGGCCCTTAATGGTTCATTGATACAACTAGCTGTGGGTTCACATCTCCATGTGATTCGGACTAAACATGTCCTTATATGAGCATACCACAATTGCTCCATTCTTACTTATCAACTCCTTGATAACAAGAATGTCAGAACTCAAGTCTGATAGTACCCAACCAATCATGTTAAACGCCTAGCAACATCGCTTACATGATTCCCTAGGTATCAAATGATAGTGCCTGCAAGAACCATTCAATTATGGTTAGCGTACAGTACGGTCCCTTCAACTCATATATCCCGACCGATTCGACAACCATTGGTTTATCGAGAGTTGTCAATGAATCGATACTATGTGTCATGTCGTAGTTGCATCAATGGTGTAATCTATGAAACCCTTTCATAATTACTACCATACTCTGGCCAGAGATTTCAACCTACATACACATGATAACACATAGGATATCCATACCCGAAGGTAAGCGGTGAATCCCCGACTACAATGCATCGACTCCTATGTGTTTCGAAAGAACACCCAACCTTGTCACCTGATGACCCTATAAGAGTCGGTAAACAAGTCAAAGTGAAATGCTAGCACATAGAGTCTCAATGTTGTCCCGGGTCATAAGGACTAATGGTGTATAACCATAAACTAGGATGTTTCCACTCGATAAGTGAGAACCACTTGGAAAGTTCTTTTATGGAGGGTTGTTCAGTGCACTCAACAAGGAGCACCTATCTGCATGTTCGGACATCACAATGTCCCCTACCAATGAAACATGGTACTCACATCGCAGATACTAGTCTCGAACTCGAGCGGCCTATATCCTTCTTAGTGGCGGCTGAATCGACTAGGAACCGTTTAGAAAATACAGTATTACAAATATGAGTTTCATGATACTCATCACATGAGCATCTCATATTCATCTAATAGCTATTATCGTACAATAGTTCACAAGTGACAATGAATCATGTCAACTAGTGCTATAATCCAGCACCAAATTTCCTGGATATCCTCCAGTGTTTAGATAGTTCGTTCCGGCTATCTTTCAATCTGTAAATCATAGATCAAAATTCATGATATACATTCTACCAAAAGTACAAAATCAAACGAAAATCACAGTCTGACATAATTAACTTTGGCATTCAATACAATCTAACCTCCGTTTCTGACATAAATCTCCATCATCTGGTCATGTCTGTATTTCTTCCTGTATAATATAACATGGACAGATTTGAACCATCGTTCAATCACAATCACTATCTTGGCCAGATTGTAGTAGTATCATCACACAATCCATAGAAATGTACTTCCATTTCTATTTAGAAATCAATAATCAAGATCATTAATCTAAAAGTTTCTATCGGTCTATCTTCATCTGTCAGCGATTTAGACATTTCAATACAAATTCTGACATAACTGATTTTCATTTGTTTACTTCAAAACTGTCTATTCGAATTATCACACATTTTCTGTTACCAGAATAATACTGAATCTACTACAGTGTGCATCTGACAATACCTGTCATTTCAAATTCGAGTATCTGACACAAACAAATCAGTTAATAATATAAATTAAAGAAAAATACCTACCTGGTATTCGGTTCTGACTATCAAAATCTAGTTCTAAACAGTCTGATCAAACTTCTGAATCGCTGAATTTTCAAAATCAGTTCTGACTCGACTGAACTGTGCCTAAACTCAATGGTTCATATCAATCCGTATCAAACACAGACTCATAATGATAATAATATCGGATCAGATCCAAAATATCAATACGCAATACTGATCTAATAACTGCATAGAACGCCATTTCTGACCTTTCGAAAATTCTGCCATATTCAATATCGTTCTCAGCCACTGATCACGGTCTCACTGGGCTATACTCAATCAGTATACTGTCTTCAGATATCACAGACTCTGACTACAATCTGTTACAATCGAAGTTCATATCCAAACAATTCTGTATACAACAATCTCAGTTCCCAGAATACTCAATACAAATTTCAACTGTTCGATTGAATCAATCATACGCTACGACTATATCAAATGTCATAGATAAAACCGAGCATAAAATCATCAGAACACTTCCAAGCACAGGGTTTATCAACCCATAAACGGAACTGAATTACTTTCCAGAGAAACACATAATCGGATGTAACTCTAACTCTTCAGTTAATAAACCTTTCAACTGATATCTCAATTCTCTCAATTCAATCAGTATCAGTCTACACAAAATCTAAAATGAAACCAATACCTGGAATCAAATCAAGGCTGGAATCACTCTCCCAGATACAGGACAACCCTGAAATCTCATCTGAAAGACTATAGCAAACTTCCTGCTACTAGTGAATCAATCCGTGAGACTCTACTTCAGTCGTCCACGAGCATAAAGGAATAACTCCATTCCTTTCGATAATCCTCAAATCAGACCTAATACGGATATCAAGGAATTTAAAATCTAAATCCCTTACCGTATATCATTCATTCTTTGTCCATTTCAGGTCCAAATCTTACCATTTCTTAGCAAGACTCTATAATAGCTCTGTACTTGTTCGATATATCAATATCCATCATGCAGTCATCATCAGACAATACAAGTACACTCTAGTCTAATTCAATCTTATTCTCAACTTACTACAGTATATAATATATCACAGAATATCACTGATATCAAATTCTTATCAATACTACAGTAAATACAGACCCAACAGGTAAAGCATATATCAGTGCCACTCAATCATGGATAATCATAAGGAATGCATTAGTATACATCAATACTGAAAGGGGATCGGTTACGGTGACCGGAAGCGCAACGGAAGTTCAAAAATTTAAATTTTGCATACAAAATTTCGGCCACCTCAATATTTTGTGCAACAAATACAATAAAACACAAAATTACATTCATAGTGTGTTTAGAATTTTACCGATCAACCTCTTGAGGTTGATGATGGCACCAACCAAGTTGTAAACAACTTGGCTCTTGAAAAGATGACAATCTACAAGCCTCCTCCTCCAAGTCCTTGAATCTTTCCGTCAAATTAGGCCCACCACCAACTAGGTAGATCCCCTCAAATTTTGCACTAGAAAAATAAGAGGATTTTTCAAGGAGAAGTGTTTTTCTCCTCAACAATTGAAGAAGAAAAGAGAGAAAATTTTTTGAGAGAATTTTCTTGAAGTTTCGGCCATCTCAAGTCAAGAATGAGGGAGGATGAGTCTCCTTGGTTGTGGGAAAAGTTGGTCCAAAAAGTTGCATGCCATGCCAATTTTTTTATTCAAAAGTATTCCCCAACCTTTCACCTCCCAAGCATGCATTGTGACTTGGGCTTGTAATTTTTACAAGGCCCATGGACTATTTAAATTTTCTCAAACATATTTGAGCCCAATTAGACTTTACTTGATTTTACTCAAGCCCACTAGTTAAATAATTATTTACAATTGGGCTCTACAAAGCCCAATGTTATTTAATTAATCCAACACTTGAATTAATTTAATTATTTGGACTCTACTAGGCCCACTAGTGTTTAATTAATTCAACACTTGAATTAATTTAATTTAGTCCATAATAATGTTTATGAAAATCACAATTTTCAAATACATTATTCACTTGGCCAAATTTTAATTTAGGAACACTTCCATTAATTAAAATTTACATTTCTCTCATAGAAGTCATACTTCTATTTTTTTTCCTTTACACTTATAAACTCATTTATAAGTCGTTCAACACATTGAACTATTTTCTCCTTTATAGAAGTCATACTTCTAATTTTCCTTACGCTTATAAACTCCTTTATGAGCCGTTCAACACATTGAACTATTTTTACTTCTCAACGGGATCTAGAAAGCTAGTACTTGTGTGGCCCTCAATGGTTCATTGATACAACTAGCCGTGGGTTCACATCTCCATGTGATTCGGACTAAACATGTCCTTATATAAGCATACCCCAATTGCTCCATTCTTATTTATCAACTCCTTGATAACAAGAACGTCAGAACTCAAGTCTGATAGTACCAAACCAATCATCTTAAACGCCTAGCAGCATCGCTTACATGATTCCCTAGGTATCAAATGATAGTGCCTGCAAGAACCATTCTATTATGGTTAGCGTACAGTACGGTCCCTTCAACTCATATATCCCGATCGATTCGACAACCATTGGTTTATCGAGAGTTGTCAATGAATCGATACTATGTGTCATGTCGTAGTTGCATCAATGGTGTAATCCATGAAACCCCTTTCATAATTACAACCATACTCTGGCCAGAGATTTCAACCTACTAACACATGATAACACATAGGATATCCATACCCGAAGGTAAGCGGTGAATCCCCGACTACAATGCATCGACTCCTATGTGTTTCGACAGAACACCCAACCTTGCCACCTGATGACCCCATGAGAGTCGGTAAACAAGTCAAAGTGTAATTCTAGCACATATTGTCCCGGGTCATAAGGACTAATGGTGTACAACCATAAACCAGGACTTTTCCACTCGATAAGTGAGAACCACTTGGAAAGTCCTTTAATGGAGGGTTGTTCAGTGCACTCTACCAGGAGCACCTATCTGCATGCTCGGACATCACAATGTCCCCTACCAATGAAACATGGTACTCACATCGCAGATACTAGTCTCTAACTCGAGCGGCCTATATCCTTCTTAGTGGCGGCTGAATCGACTAGGAACCGTTTAGAATATACAGTATTACAAATATGATTTTCATGATACTCATCATATGAGCATCTCATATTCTTTCTACTATTTGTATATTCAAGGGCTTTATCTATGCAACTAGCATGGGTATACAGATAAATATTTGCCAAAATAATAATTTCAAATATTATTAAAATAAAGACTACTTAAACATAGAGTTTCATTGTGAACACTCGGCCAACACTTGGCTCGACGGGCACCTACTCTAAAAATCTCCCACTTGCACTAGAGCCAACTACCCGTATGCTTCAAACCCATTGATTTGCGATACATCTCGAATAATGATCCAGGTAAAGGCTTAGCTAGTGGATCAGCAACATTATCTGTGGAGCCGACTATGTCAAAAGGCACTTCTCCTCTTTCCACAATCTCTTCGAGGATGTGGTACTTTTTCAATACATGTTTGGAATTCTGATGAGACCTAGGCTCCTTTGCTTGAGCTATAGCTCCCGTGTTGTCACACAACACCAGGACAGGAGCAACTCCATTAGGAATGACGTCCAACTCTTAGACGAAATTCCTTATCCAAACAGCCTCCCTTGCTGCATCTGATGCAGCAATGTATTCGGCCTCTGTGCTGGAATCCGCAGTATTGTCTTGCTTGGAACTCTTCCAAGAGACAGCAGCACCATTGAGCATGAATACAAACCCAGAGGTTGACTTCCAGTCATCGATATCGCTTTGGAAGCTAGAGTCGGTATAGCCTTCCAATTTTAGTTCTCCACCCATGGACCAAGAACAATTTATTGGTCCTTCTCAACTACTTGAGGATGTCTTTCACAGCTTTCCAGTGTGGAAGACTAGGGTTCGATTGATATCTACTCACTACACTTAGTGCGAAAGCCACGTCAGGACGTGTAGATATCATCTCATACATGATGCTACCAATCGCAGATGCATAAGGAATGCTTTGTCATCGCCGCTATCTCTGCATCAGTCTTGAAAGACAGACTTGGATAGGGACACGCCATGACACATTGGTAGATGTCCTCTCTTGGACTTATCCATCGAGAACCGCTTCACGATGGTATCAATGTATGTGGACTGGGTGAGACCAAGCAATCTTTTCGATCTATCTCTATAGATCTGTATCCCAATACAAAAGATGTTTCACCCAAGTCCTGCATCGAGAACTTACTCGCTAACTATATCTTAGTTGATTGTAACATTCCTACATCATTCCCAATGAGTAGAATGTCATCAACATAAAGCACCAGGAATGTCACAACACTCCCACTGACCTTCTTATACACACAGGATTCCTCAGGATTCTTAGCAAAACCAAACTCTTTGATTGTACTATCGAATATGAGGTTCCAACTCCCAGATGCCTGCTTTAGACCATAAATAGATCTCTGAAGTTTGCATACCATATGCTCACTTCCGATAGATGTAAACCTTTCAGGTTGAGACATGTAAATCACTTTCTTAAAATCCCCATTAAGAAAGATTGTCTTGACATCCATCTGCCATATCTCATAGTCATACCATGCAGCTATGGCTAGCAAAATCTTTATGGACTTGAACATTGCAACTGGTGAAAAAGTTTCCTCAAAGTCAACTCCTTGTCTTTGAGTATATCCTTTTGCCACCAATCGCGCCTTGAAGGTCAATACCTTCCCATCCATCCCAAGTCCCTATGGGAACCTTTCCCTCAGGTGGATCTATAAGATCCACACTTGGTTCGGATGCATGGAATTCATCTCAGATTTCATTGCTTCAAGCCACTTGGATGAATCAGCATCAGATAACGCTTCCTTGAAGGTCCTTGGATCGCATCCATGGTTAGGCTCATCATGGCCCTCTTCAAGAAGCTGACCATACCTCATAGGTGGTCTCGAGACTTTCCTGGATCTTTTAGGAGCTTGTATCTCCTCTCTTGGCTCTTCGGGTGTGGGTTCTATAATTGTGGGTGTCTCTCGAACCTCTTCGAGTTCTATCATCTCCCATTTTCTATCCAATAGAAATTCCTTTTCAAAAAATGTTGCATTCCTAGAAACAAACACTTTTGTTTCTTGGGGATGATAGAAATAATATCCAATCGAATTCATTGGATATCCCACAAAGTAGCATAAAATGGATCGACTACCCAATTTATCTTCCACTACCTGCTTCTTAAGCAGGGCACCCCCATATTCTAAGATAAGAATACTTAGGAGGCTTACCCATCCATATCTCATATGGTGTATGTCTTTGAATGGACATTTAGTGGAATATCTTTTAATTTTAAGTTATAGAGATCGTTTTCAAGTTCTCAAGTACCAATTAAACATTCATTCTTGTAAATGTTGCAAACACCTTTGCTAAATAGACAAGAATATCCACCTTTATCACAATAGAAATGGAAACAATGTTTTTCACCAAAAAGGTACAAACAAAACCTCTCTTAAAATTAACTTAAAATCATTGTTCAACAATAAGTAAACATTTCTTAAGGTTTTGGCAGCAACTCTTGCTCCATAGCCATTCTCAAGAAGGTCTCACCTTCCCTTAAGCTTCCTACTTCTTCCCATCACCTGTAACCCATTACAGAGATGTGAGTCAACATTTGGTATCCAATACCCAAGAAGTAGAGTTAATCGAAATGTTTACTTCAATGTAGAACATACCATTTCCAGAACTTTTCTGGGCAAGATATTCTTTGCAGTTACGCCTCCAATGTCCAGGCTTCTTGCAGTGATGACATACATCATCAGTCTTGTCAGCCTTAACTGGTCTGGCTGCCTCAACGGGATTCGGAAATTGCCTCATCAAGGGCACGTTCTTCTTGGGACGTTGGAAAGAACTCTTCTTTCCCTTCCCATGTGGATCAATCTTCGTACCAGATGAAGAACATACATAAAGAACCAACTTCTCTTTCTTGATGGTTGATTCAAACGTAACAAGCATATTCACCAACTCCTCAATGGTCGGCTCTAGCTTGTTCATGTTGAAGTTCACCACAAAAGGATCAAATGAGCTAGGCAGCGATAAGAGCAACACGTCGGTGGTCAACTCCGAAGGCAAGATCAGATCCATGCCAACGAGCTTGTCCACAAGCCCAATCATCTTCAGGCCATGCTCATGGACCGAGGCCCCATCTCGCATGCGCATAGTGATCAGCTCCTTGACGGTAGCATGCCTAAGAGGCCGAGTCTGCTCACCAAAGAGCTCTTTGAGGTGCTTATGAATGTCAGCAGCATTCTTTGCATCCTCAAAACTCCTCTGCAGCTCATCATTCATAGAAGTCAGCAGATAACACCTGGCTATCAAGTCATGGTCACACCATTCCTTGTAAACCTGCAATTCCTCAGGATTGCAGTCAGTCGGAGCCTCAACAGGGTGCGACTCAGTCAGTGTATATGCTACCCTTTCCGAATTCAAGACGATTTTCAGGTTTCTTAGCCAAGCGAGGTAATTAGGTCCAGTTAATATGTGTTTGTCGAGTATTACAGATATCGGATTGCGAATCGAAGACATTGTCAATTTGTACTGAAAAGTAAAAACAGATAAATGTTGATGACTATTTTAAAATATTTAGTAAGATATGAAGTTTGGACTTTTACTTCATAAATATTTGCTCCCACTGTTTTGACATCTTTCACTACCCTCTAGTGAAAACGGGAAACTCCTTTCCTCAGTAGGTACGTAAGGTCCAATTAGCGAATTATGATCCCGAATAATATCAGCCAATCACAATTCCTAAAAGGTAGTTTCCAATTGCATCACAATGCAACCCTCTACGTAAACTTTTGTCTCACGTTTGATTAGGACCCAATATTGACGTCGTTCATCTTTACGTGTCAAGCCTTACCCATCGATGTTGAACCTTAATGGACGGTCGCCATGAGTTCCCTCAATTATCTGAGCCGAAGTCATGGGAGTTCCACGTAGTTCACATCACCATGTCAAATGGATGTCACAGCTTTCCGGTACTAAAGGCCCCCCAAATAATATGAGCCGATCCCCGAGTACGGGTAGCGATTCGTCATGCACCCATTTGTCGATGGAAGACATGGAAATTATAAACAAATTTATAATTACCCTTTTCGGGCTTGATATTAATTTTGAATCTTATTCAAAATGAGGGTTTTTAATTTTGAAAGGTCTCATCATTAATTTTATTTTAAAAGCTCGCCTTGTTTGATCGTATGTTTGCCGGATTCATGCAACTTTGTTATTATCATAATAATAACGCACATACTCATTATTTATAACATATCATGCATATATTATAAACAGTAAACAAACAAGGATGATCAATCGCCCCAATACTAACGGACCGTGTGAGCTAAACACGGGCCTAGGTCCAATCCTAGGGTAAATGCACGAGATGCAATGCAACTATTACATTATCTTCCAATATTTACATGTCTTCGATCTTCATAATCATCATGGCCACCATCTTCCAATCTTGATCTTCCACTATACTAATATTTACAAATAAATATCCATGGCAAATAGGGATACATCTCATGGGGGTGGGAACGGGCCATAAACCAAGCCCACTTTATAAATTGATAATTATTACAATCATTCAACACAAAATATCCTAGCATACACCTAGCAAATTGGGCTTGGGCTTTTGATCATCCTTCATGCATAATATCACATATCATACACCATCAATTAATTGATCCAATATTATATATCTTGATCCAATCACTAACCGCCACGATTATAAACTAAATTAACAAAGTATACAAACACCTTTGTCTACTTTCCAATTAATTTATTTATAACCGAATTTCTTGTAAATCACCATTTACTATAAATAATTAAAGTCCAACTTAAATTATTTATTTCATGAGAAAATATTTACAACTTTTGTAATTTTAAACTTAAGGGCCCAAAAACTCATTTTTCACCAAAAATATTTTGGCCCATTTAAAATTCACAAATATGTTAGCCATCCAATGGCCCAACAACTCAAGGCCCATGACACTTTGATATTTCAAAACACCTTTTGAAAACCGTAGTCGTCATCGCCGTCGCCGGAGCTCCGTCGCCGGATTCCGGCAACCAAATTTTTTTTTTTTAATTTAAAAACAAGGTGCTGTTTGGGCAGCCCCTCGGGCTGCCCTTGCTGCCTGTTTCGGGCAGCCCCTCGGGCTACCCTTTCGGGCAGCAACTTGCTGCCCAAAACCCGCCCCCATCCGGCCTTGAATTCGTTGCAAAATTTTGTTCTCATGCATTTAGAAATCAATCTCAACATAATATCTTGTAGTTGCTACACAAAATCGTAACCATAGCTCGGATACCACTTGAAAGGGGATCGATTACGGTGAGCGGAAGCACAACGGAAGTTTAAAAAAATCAAATTTTTCATAGAAAATTTCGGCCACCCCTCATTTCATGTAGCAAATACAAAAACACAACTATGTCATACATAGGATGTCAAGAAATGTACCTATCAACCTCTGGAGGTTGATGATGGCTTCAACCAAGGTGTAAACACCTTAGCTCTTCAATGGTAGACAATCTACAAGCTTCCTTTGAGCACTCCTTGCTCAACTATTAAGCCCACCACCAACTAGGTAGATTCCATTCAAATTTTGCACTAGAAAAATAGGAGGATTTTTCAAAGAGAAGTATTTTTCATTCCTCAACACTTGAAGAAGAAAAGAGAAGAAAAAACTTGGAGAGGAGAAGCATGAAGTTTCGGCCATAGCATGGATAGATTGGGGGAAGGGAGACTTGTCTTGGTCTTGCAAAAAGTAGAGACAAAAATAGCATGCCAAGCCTTGATATTTGAAAAAGTTGTCTCCAACCGTTCACCTCCCATGCATGCATATTATATGTTTTTTATCAAAATAAAAACCATGGACTAAATTTAATTATCTCAAACATATTTGAGACTAATTAAACATTACTTGAATTTACCCAAGTCCCACTAGTTAAATAATTAATTTAAATTGAGCTCTACAAGACTCAATATAATTTAATTAATTCAACACTTGAATTAATTTAATTATTTGGACTTTACTAGGTCCACTAGTGTTTAATTAATTCAACACTTGAATTAATTTAATTTAGTCCATAATAATGTTTATGAAAATCACAATTTTCAAATACATTATTCACTTGACCAACTTTTAATTTAGGAACACTTCCATAAATTAAAATTTACATTTCTCTCATAGAAGTCATACTTCTATTTTTCTTTACGCTTATAAACTCATTTATAAGCCGTTCAACACATTGAACTAATTTTCTCCTTTATAGAAGTCATACTTCTAATTTTCCTTACGCTTATAAACTCCTTTATAAGCCGTTCCACACATTGAACTATTTTTACTTCTCAACGGGATCTAGAGAGCTAGTACTTGTGTGGCCCTTAATGGTTCATTGATACAACTAGCTGTGGGTTCACATCTCCATGTGATTCGGACTAAAC